>NC_090790.1:10052500-10197500 GCF_040054535.1 Antennarius striatus
GAAAGAAAGGGAGAGAAACCCAGCAGAGGACAGGAAAGGTAAAAGCTCACATCCTTGCTTTTGTGCAATGCCTGATTCAGTTACTTCTAACCTGCTTGTAATATGTATCAGCTATTCTATCTTCATTAGGTTCATTATCCCAATGTTTTTTTTTCAACACATGTGCTAAGGAGACAGAATAAAAGTGATCCCCAGCATCTAAATGTATTTATTATTAAAAAGAATCCCCATATTTTACGGAGAAAAAAACAATAAATTATTTGTAATAAAAGTATATGGATTAAAAAAGAAAGAAATGTTGCAACTTTTCCAACTCAACTCAGAACTTTTTAAGTAAGTCTTAAACTTCAAGAGTTTCCTGTGGCGAAGCACGACTGTCTATTCCATATCTGTAAAGCAGTCCCTTCTGGATACACAGCATAAATGTGATAAAGAAAATAAAAGGGAAACAACCTTTCAAAGCCCTTGATTTCATCGTTTCGTCTGTGGATGCATTGAGCGGGCTGGGGGATCTGTGAGGGTGATGGTCGCCTTGGGTCCCTGGGCTCTGTTACAGTAGTCCTGCTGCCAGGGGAGCCAATGACCAAACCCTGCTGAGTCAGGAAGGTCACAAGGTTTGGAGAGCTGGGAGGTTTGGGAAATTCAAAAGGAGGGACAGCCTGAGGAGATAAGCACCAGAAGAAGTGCACGTCATTATTTTTCCTTTTCATTTCACCATCCAAACATCTCAAATGAAAACTCTGACATTAACTGACCCTGGAAGGCGAGCCCAGGATTGTGGGGAGGGGGTTCCGTTGCATCAGCTCGCTGAGTCTGGGTGAAGCGTGTAGCGGGCGAACGGTCATCAGACCTGCTGAAGGGGTTACCACAGGGTCCGAGTGCTGCTTTCGGATCTTTTGCCTGCTTCCACCGCTGGCGCACTCCAACAAACACGGAGCGCTGTGGAGCCTTGTTCCCAGTCCGGTCTCCTGCGCGTGTTGATGGGAAAAGGGCCGGGTTTCGTTGTGATGAAGAGCTGTGAAGCATCAGAATATCACTATAACTGCTCACACGACATAATATGTCAGAATCATTTCTTCACGTAGTCTATAAAGAATTACAAAGTATTGAAACATTTCCAAACTTTGTTTTAATGCAACGTGTTCTGTCTGATTTAAAGCCAAAAATTTATTTTTTTAATTATTTGAAATACAGACAGCTCTCAAGAAACATACATTTGACTTACAAACATTCAGAGATACAAACAAACGCACGGCGCCATATCAGATTACTGTAGTTCTGCTTTTTTTCCACAACCCCCTGTCAAGTTGCACCACTGTGGACACGCATCCCCAACAATCACTTCCCCCTCTTGTTCTTGTCAGTTTTCTAACCGCCTTGGATATTTTACTTTTTGTCATGGCTGATTAATCAAAGGCTAGTGAAGATCGTGGTAGTGGTGACGATCTCAATGACAACCCTGCCTCTGACGGACAATTACTCTTCCTCTTCACTCTAAAGGTAATCTACATGATACAGTATGGTACAGCGGATTGTCAACATCAACAGCTGACTTTGGCTGTTGTTGTTGGATGCATTTTGAGTTCTTTGAAGTGTTTTCTTCATCTTCTCCCTAAGGATTAGATTAGAAGGAACATAATCTTGCCGTAAACTAATCTGAATTCAAACAATCCCGTGAATCACGCTTGACAATTCACAGGAGATATTCAAACTACATGTATTTAAATACATTATATATACTGTATGTATATATTTTTTCTTTTTGTTCTTTAAACACCGAGCACTTGAGATTCTTCACATATAACATTTTGACACTTGTTGTGCAAAAATTGATGAATGATCCTGTTACATGATTCAATCAATTAGAGTACAGAGAAAGCTGTGAGCTCTTAAAGCTGAGAGCCTCTGCGCTACCTTGAGGGGAGACTTGAAGGGGTCTGGTGCCTCCCAGAGAAAGTCTGCGATAGGTGTTGACGGCTCCCTGCCCATACTGTGGTGAAGGACCGGTCCTAACAAAGCCCGGCAAGCTCCCACTGCTGCAGCGGCGCACTGGTGTTGAAAGTCTAAAAGTATTCCCATGTCACAGCAATAAATGTAAGAAATCTGCATTGAACCAGTTGTGACTTGTGAGTTGTGCATATGAGCATTTGTAGATACAGACCTCGGTGAGCCATCCTGTTTACAGAGGTTCTGCTCCATGCGCTGGTAGTTCTGGAGCTGAGTGGGGACTGGAATCGGCAACGACTTACCATGGTGTCCATAGCTAACACCATAGTTACCACCCGGGAACTCAATGAGCCTGCCAAAAAACAGCAAGAAGAACACAAAGAGCTGAAGAAAGCATCACAGAAAGGATAGTTACTGCCAGGACAGAAGTTTAACACATTCAACAGGACCACCCACTATTTAGGGAAGGAATATTGTGATACTGATGAGCCTGCCAAAGTTACAAAGTTTTGTATTTAAAAAAATCGCAAGTCAGATGTTTGTATCTTGAGGACTAACTCTAATATGAAATATGTATCTGCATTTAACTTATCTAATATAAACAAGAATCAATGCAGTCACAAACTGCAACATCCCGCGACAACCCTTAATTCAAAATTTTACCCTAACTTACTTGCATCATAGATCAAAGCACTAGCTTTGATCTATGGTCTTACTCACACTGGCCTTCTCCCTCGTCTTTATATCTTATCCAGTTCCTGAGCGTACAAAAGTTGAAATTTGACCTTGAACTAATGTTCTCAAGGTCAAGGTCATCATCTCATTTTCATCCCCTTTGCCGCCCGAGTAATGTTCTTTTTGTTTCATCTACCTATCTGCAAGAGTTGCAAAGATATTTGGTGGACATACGTACAAATGAACAGATGGACATACTGTATGAACACTGACAATTACAATACATCACTGTTTTGAAGCAAGATGTTAAAATCCTGCTGAAGAAGTTTCTAAGGCTTTAGAAGTTTTATGCAAATAAAACATGTATGTCTACTGTTACACAAATCCTAGGTGTGCAACATTTATTTATCTATGTCTGTTCATGTATTTTTAGTCATTTAGGGCACTTAATCTTACTCCAGCAGCTACTTTGCTTTGTGGGATATCATTGCTGTTACCTGCTTGGACGAGGAGACCCACTATAGGAGGGGGAGTGTGGTGGTGTTTTGGCTTGGCTGCACATACCAGCAGATGCCAGTAGGGAGCTGGTTAGACACAGGACACATCAACACCACCTTCAGGCCTATGATATGACCCTCTCACAAAACAGAATGATAGCAAATGCAGAGGATAACACTTTATGAGTCACCAGTCTCTGCTCCTTACCCGCTATTCATCAGGCTGTCCGGCAGCACTTTACTCTCACATGTCAGCTCACCCACTGAAGACGCAGGAAAATCAAGACGGCAACAAAATCAGAAGAGCAAAAAGGGCAATTTTTCAAATTATTTTATATTCTACTAGCTGAATATTCAACTTTCAGGACAGAGACTGAAAAAAAACAACAACAGAGAAAGGCTATCCAGGTAGGCCGGCACCAGCCTATGAAATACATAACAGGTAGGCTATGACAAAACAAATAAGAGATAAATCATATACCTCAGTTGTTATTCCATTAAAGCTGCAGTCTAGGCTGCAGTCTATGCACAGCTGCATTTGACATTTAGGCAAAGCGCCCAAGAGAAAAAATGCTTTCTTACTGGTGAAATGAGCAGGCACTATGACAAAGTCATCTGTGTCACAGGAGGAGGAGTTCTTGCTGCTGCCACCTCCTCCAGACGAGTCCTTGAGGGGAAAAGCAGTGGCCTCCTGAGTGGGGGAAGCCAGAGCTTTGGTACGCAAATGCTGAACTTCAGCGAGAGACTGCTGCAGAGACAAAGAGAAAAAAAGTAGTCAGTGAACAAAAAACAACAGCAAGCAAATGAAATGACAAAAAAAAGAAGCAAACAGTGAGTGAAGGAAAAATATATGCTGCCCGTGTTGGCTTATATTACTGCTCATAGAAGCAATGGTCTCACTTCTGAAGTGCATACAGAGACACAGAGACAAATAATGCATGAATAATCAACACAAACCGGTGGTGAGGCGAGGTGAGAGGTGGAGGAGCTGCTGCAGGAGCTGGCTGACGCAGAGCTCGGAAAGCAGTTCATAGACACGGTTGGAGTTGCTTCAACAAAATGCAACGCATGTGTTAGAGAAGCACAGAATGTCAGCATCAAGTTTGTTTACAAGATAACCCCACAGGGCCCATACCAGTATTCACCATCTTAGTAATACGGGTACCATAAAGTTGTATAATTTTAGATTTTAGTTTTGCACTTAATTCCTTTATTTCAAAACCTTTGCCTTATTTTGGGGATTAATGTAAACGCTTTGGGATGTGTTCTGAAGATATGATCAAATGACATCCCAGAAATGAGCAGCAACGTATCACTCATTGAAAATACAAATTAATAATTTGAAAGAAGGTTTATATTTATTTTTTTCAAAATATCAATATTCCTTTTTGGCAACCTTATGAAAAAGAATCCCACAGAGATATCTGTTTTTGTTTCCTTCTTGATATTTTTATTCAGACCCAAAAAAAGATTAAACAAGGCAGATTAAATAATAAGGTCCACATTTAAAAATTCTAAGATAATAAGACAATGCCATCTGTCTCAGAAAATGTGTAACGTTTAGCTACTTTGTGACATTACATGAGAAATTATAGGTACAACACATAATAACTACTGACGGTTTAACCAAAGTCTATAAAGAACACTGTGTATTTATACTCACTCTTTTTTACTGATGAGCTAGCCTCCAGGAAAGGATGACAAAAAAACTCATCTGAAACATAAAAAGAAAAACAATTATGTGGTCAGACAAAACAGCATTTCCTCCAATAAGAATTGATGCAATAGCACAAGACACAAAAAGTGAATTCATTCCTTTATGGTGCATGATGTATACTCGCCATAGTCCATGCGGTCTTTGTGGTTGCGCTGCAGCAAACCCGACAGCAGGTGCCTCAGATGGCAGGACGTCTCTCTGGGAATGCTGAAAACAATCCACAATAATTGTGTGCCAATCAGTAACTTCATTAATGCACATTAAAACATACACACTGCAATATATTTCAATGCACTGGATTTACTTATGGCTTTCATAAGTAGCAGAAACTGTGAAACTGATCTGAGGTTCGATAAAATCAGTCATTTCTGACACCCTGTAGGTCTCGTTGGACAAGATATCGAATGACAAACTTCATTGGCTGTTCCAATGGAGTGTGAATGGTTGTTGCCATGGGCCATTTACCATCCGTTCACAGTAAATTGCTGCAAGACAAACTAGAACCAAGGCAGTCACAGACTGCAACATCCCACGACACCCATGGATTAAAAATTTTACCCTGACCTACTTGCATAGGTCAAAGATCAAAGCTGGTACTCTGACCTACTCTTCTCCCTCGTCTGTCTATCGTGTCCGGTTCCTGAGTGTACAAAAGTTTAAATTTGACCTTGACCTAGCTTTCTCAAGGTCAAGGTAATCAACTCATTTTCATGCTCTTTGCCCCTCGAGTAATGTGCTTTTTGTTCCATCGTTCTATCTGCAACAGTTGTAAAGATATTTGGTGGACAATCTAACGAACAGACGAACACACAAACACTGACAATTACGATACATCACCGCTTTAAAGCGAGATGTAAAAAGTAACTGCTGCACAACTGTTAACACAACCCAGCTGGCTGGAGGTATCTGTGTCGGAGACAAAGTGATCAAAGCTTTACTCTGTTGTATGGAAATGTATGACCGTTAAGTTACTCATTTAAATGTTAAAAAAATATCTTAACATCATTATCTCTCTTTCACCAAACCTCTGTTACCACATGCTAAATAAACATGTTTCTTCACTGTAATTTCCTTACTTGGGGCTGAGAGCCTTGTTCTTCTCATAGAACATCCGCAGATCCTGAGGACTGCTGGCCTAAAAATGGTGAAACATCAAGACAGAATGAAAACACATGAATGTCTGCCAACGTGCATGTGCATACGTACAAAAATAAATTGTCACAGTATGCTGGCAATGCACAAATCAAACCCCGAGTTATGCACTGCTAATAAACTTCAGTTATTTGAAGTTTAACATACCTGCAAAAGCGATGTGACTCAGCTAGTTTCTGAAATGTGCTGGGCAAGTTTAGATAAACTAGTTTGTCAGTTGTTGTGACTTTCATTAAAGTCTTTCACGTGATCTGGATAGAAGACGGTGCATTTATATACTGTATATTCTATATGTGTTTCTGACAGACTAATTGAGCTAGGATTTTCTATACAAGCAGGAAACCATGACAAAGGAACATTTATCAGCATTAGCTATCAATGTGCTTCCTTTGTTTTCGATATTTATTTATCCTTTTAATGGAGTTTCAACATAAAAAGGATAAATACATTGATCTTATGCACATCGTATATATCTTGGCAAAATAGAAATGGTGTCACAGATGCAAACACTTGCAAATTGAGAATACAGTACTCAAAAAGATGCTGTTCTCAGAAATATTTAAACTAACATCACTCATCTTCACAACAAAAGGAAAACAACAACAAAAGAAAAAAGCCAACAGTTGACAAACAACTGCAGACAGAATGGGAACCTTGGGTCGTCGTTAAATTAAAGAGTGGGTTAACCATGTTTGAAGCAGGTCACACCATAGACTCGGAATGTTGTGTTTACCTGAAAAGGAGCCTTCCCAGTCAAGCACTGAAATACTATGGTTCCTATGCTCCAGAGGTCAGCCTTGGCGTCATAGTTTTGGGACATGATGACTTCAGGAGCCTTAGGAGAAAAAACACACAGGGCCTGTAAGCATGCAAATAATTGGAGGTAGAGCGGCGGGCAGCTCCCTCATGGTGCCCCCACCCGCAGGTCCCCAGCCTAAGACCTAGTGGACTGAGCCATAGTCCACTGCCCCTTATTACTACTATCAGAAAAACGTCAGTTACGTATATGATAAAGATGTAAAGTTGCTTGGATTTAACAAGTAGCTACATCCAGTGGATTTGGTGGAATTTGCTTTCCCTCCCACCACTAAGACTATGAAAAGCATTTTACCATGTACATGGGAGATCCACAGAGTGTTGCCGCCATCATGTTGTTCTGAAGGTACCTCGCAAAGCCAAAGTCCGCTGTGGAGAGAGAAAGTGAAGGAGGGAAGGAAGAGCCTGAGAAACCAAAAGAGGGTAATATTTGATGCTGCAGAAACACAAATTCAAATAATATAAGCTTCAAAATTTTTTGAAAATTTCTGAGAAGAATTTCAAACCCAAAGAAATTTTTAAAAAGTACAAAAGTGCTTTCCAAAAAAAAAAGCAGACTCCTGACAATTATCTTCATGGGAATGACATTTAATTGGTTAAAGGATCAGCAGCATGTTGGAACATCCGAGCAACAAACATTCACCCCATGTTGTTGGTCTGGTTAGTCAAAGTGCTGCCTGCTTGTTGCTACAGCAACATGCAGTTTGGGCCGTACTGGTCGAACTGAAAACTGATGAGACAGATATGAAGTCCATCTGTGAACAGTCTTCCTTTTTCTTGTTATTTTTTTAACAAGAAAAAATCTATACAAAATCTAATCCATTTTCTCTAACGAGTTTAATCTTACAATGGTAGTGTAATAAATTACCTTGGGGTAATCATTACAAGGTGTTGCTGCAGATTACCACGTAGGGTTTTCCTTGCACTGCATCATGAGATTAAAGCCTACAGAGACTCCAGGTTTACCAGATGTACAGTATACCTGCAGATGTATGTGAAATGTTCTTCCTTCCTTAATATATCTTATTATTCTGTATTAATCAGTAGATACTACAGAGTTAGACATCATCATCACATCTAAATGAAACATCATCATCTCAGATAACACATTTAGAAAGATTCACAGATAAACTAAACTCATTGTTATGTCTGTTATCCAAATGTCCATATCTACCATCATTGTCTAATCAAAGCCTACCAATTTTGATGCAGGTGTTGTTGGACTGTGACTTGCGTCCCGGTGGGTAGGAAAGCAGAATGTTCTGAGGTTTGAGGTCTCTGTGGATTATGCCTTTGGCCTGTAGGACTCTCATGGCCCCAGCAATCTGCTGCAGGAAAACTCGAATTGTGTCCTCACTTAGTGTACCTTTGGCTGCAAAAGGATGAGATAAAGATGATGTTGAGCTAAAACTTCTGGCATACTGGGTATGCTGAGGTGTAGATGTCAAACTGATGACAGACTCAGGATGTTCTGTAGGGACGAAGTAGACATCCTAACATCACATGTGAAACCAGGAGAATTTTAGAATTTTTCTATACCAGGATTAGGTCCCCTGTTGGACTCTAATAGACAAAGGTAGGAGCTATAGCTTTAAATTGTCTCTGTCGGATATCTTATTTCCCATCCTGACCTGAAAGATGGAAAAGAGTTATGGATTTATTTCATGATATCCCAGTTTGTTGGTAAAAGGATTCTCACAAATGGTGTTGTGCAGTATTAAGAACACAGTAAGAAAGTTTGTCTCTAGTTTTACTCCGCTGTATGTCAAAGTTCATGTTTAGTTTTAGGTCTTAGCACTAAATCCCTCTGTCTCTAGAGCCCCGGATTGGAGGCTAATTCCTCCAGCCACACAGGAGGCGTATGAACAGTTGCACACTAGCAGCCTCAGGGCTCATATTCCTTTTTATATTTCCTTTTACGTGCACTCTCCAAAATTCTCTGCAGATCTGCCAGAACCAAAAAAATGGTACATAGTAGTAAAAGAAGAATAGTTTTAAGTTTATTGTGCAGATGTAGGACATTGTGTGTTCATTGCTGTACTTACAGTGCAGGTAATCAGCAAGGTCACCTCCATTGCAGTACTGGATTACAATGATAGGAGGAGAAGGAAAGACGGTAAAAGAAAGACAAAGATGAAAAGGACAGCGTTAGGAAACAAAGTTAACTTATAGGGCTAATGTGTCACCGAAGTCTTGGTAAATCATTTCATCTCATACTGTATTTCACCCAGATAATATTATCATTATTAACAGTTGGTGTGTTATCTCATAATAATAATTTAAAAATAGAAAAAGAAAAAAAAACCTGTACATGTAGTGTGCATCCTGACACAAAATGCCTCTCTCTGATGGTGGGTGTAATTCTGAACTGACTGTGAATTTGGGTTCCAATCTCTATTTGATTATTGGAAGTACAGAGAAGGCCAGAGGGAGCAGCATTGTGTTTTTGTAGATCTGGAGAAAGCTTACAACAGGGTGCCCAGTGAGGAACTGAGATATTATATGAGGAAGTCTGGAGTGGCAGAGAAGTATATTAGAGCGGTGCAGGACATGTATGAGGACTGTAAGACAGTGGTGAGGTGTGCTGTAGGTGTGACAAAGGAAGTCAAGGTGGAGGTGGGACTGCATCAGGGATCAGCTCTGAGCCCCTTCTTGTTCACTATGGTGATGGACAGGCTGACAGACGAGGTTAGACAGGAATCTCCATGGACTATGATGTTTGCAAATGACATTGTGATCTGTAGTGAGAGCAGGGAACAGGTGGAGGAGAAGCTAGAGAGGTGGAGGTTTGTCCTGGAAAGGAGAGGAATGAAGGTTAGCCGCAGTAAGACAGAGTACATGTGTGTGAATGAGAGGGACCCAAGTGGAAGAGTGAGGTTATAAAGAGAAGAGATCAAGAAGGTGGAGGATTATAAGTACTTAGGGTCAACAGTCCAGAGCAATGGAGATTGTGGAAAAGAGGTGAAGATGCGTGTGCAGGCAGGATGGAACGGGTGGAGAAAAGTGTCAGGTGTGATGTGTGATAGAAGAGTTTCAGCTAAAATGAAAGTAAAGGTGTACAAAACTGTGGTGAGGCCAGCGATGTTGTTTGGTCTAGAGACAGTGTCACTGAGGAAAAGACAGGAGACAGAGCTGGAGGTAGCAGAGATGAAGATGCTGAGGTTCTCTTTGGAAGTGACCAGGAAGGATAGGATCAGGAATGAGTACATCAGAGGGACAGCACATGTTAGAGGTTTTGGAGATAAGGTCAGAGAGGCCAGACTGAGATGATTTGGACATGTCCAGAGGAGAGATAGTGAATACATTGGTAGAAGGATGCTGAGTTTTGAACTGCCAGGGAGGAGGCCTAGAGGAAGACCAAAGAGGATGTTTATGGATGTAGTGAGAGAGGATATGAAGGTAGTTGGTGTGAGAGAAGAGGATTCAAAGGACAGGGCTAGATGGAGGAAACTGATTTGCTGTGGTGACCCGTGAAGGGAAAAGCTGAAAGGAGAAGAAGAATCTTTATTTGATTATTTTAGGTTGATGTAGCTGCTGATTGAGTAAGCAATGTTAATTGAGATATTGTTAATCCACAAATAGTTCCGTCATGAATACATGCTGCACATTTGAGCACACATGTTGTCTTACGTTGAACATCAGAAGTAAAATGGACTATTTGTTATTATAGTAGATTCAAGGTAAATGTTCAGTGTTAAATGTTCAGTGAACAGAACTGTAGCCTTGCACTAAGATTTAAAGTAAAAATTAGTTAATATTTTAAATAAAGAGAGCAAGTCTGACAGTATTTTGTTGTTCCCAAAATGATATAATAGATAAAAGGGTGGATCCAGTTAATGTTGAAGATGCACAAATCATGTAACATGTCACAGAACAGAATGTGTAACCACCAGGCCTACACCTGAAAAGAAAGAACCAAGTCTCAATAACAACACTGACAAAATCAATTTATCTGTGACATCTCACTGGGTTGACAGATCTATTCACGGTAAAAACTGGCAGCATTTGGATGCTCGCCAGTACCCCCTCTCCCCCACTCCCCTTTGACGCCTGAGGACACATCTAATTATAGCCCAGGCCCTCCTAAAGCTTGACAAAACAGCGCTCAGCAAACAAAGCCGAACATCACAGTGAGCTTACCTCCATCACCAAATACACTGAGCTGGCAGTTTCCTAAAAGGAAAAGAGATAACAGAGAGGGTAAACAGACGCATGTTAATGACACATAAAATAAGTAACCAGTGGTACTTATGTACACAGATGCTTTTCAAAATAAGCTGGTGACCTAGGAGAAAATACGGTGTTAAGAAAACTTGAGCTTTTCGGATGAAACAAAATAAGTTGTGAAACAAAAATAGAGATTAAAGAACAAAGGAGAAAGAAACACAACAGAGGTGCAGATGTGATTTGTGCATTTATTCGTAAATATTTGGCATTCCATGAACTTTCCAAACATCACCTCTTCACTTTCCTCTCAGTAAGACAACCTGTCTGAGGACGAGTTTGACAAAAAGAAAACAGTGGGGCCCTTTTATCTCATGGCAACAGATGACTGCAGCATTTGACTGACTTGGACTCAGTATCATGTTTGATCTAACAGTCAGAGGTCAGGCTGTTTCCTGCAGCTGAGTAAGGCCTTTTAAAGTTGGGTTTCCCTTTTCCAAGCTACTAACAACTAGCTAACAAAACGTCTGGTTTCCACAATCGCATTATCAAACTTATGGTCAACAAAACATTGTTGAGGTGAAGTCTGATTACAATGGACATACATGTAGGTCAACAGATTCAGTGCCCTCGGTGCAAATATCACAAATCCTCTGCAAAAAAAAACATCAAAAGAAAACATTGAATGAAGGCTACAGCTAAAGACAGTATAATTCAACTAATCATGATTATACTGTATTCCAGTGACCAATTAGTTAGCAAAATGTTACAGGTGCAGATTTACGATGACAGAAAATGGAGAAATGCAGCAAACAGACTTGAGAAGTTAAAACAATATATATTTCTTTTTGCTTGAATATAAAAATCTAAGCAAATCTGTTGATCTCTGTTGTTTGGAACATCTGCACTCTGCAGCTGTGCAACAACAAACCAGTAATCTTAGAGCATGGGTCAAGTATGATAGACGCATAAAGAGAGGAGAGTATAAAGATCATAATATGATGGAAAATGTGAGTTCTGCATGAGAAGTATCGTTAATGACATTTGTTATCAACACAGAACAGTGACTGTGGTGGAGTGTTTCAGCAGCTAGTGATGCTCAGCATATGAATGCATTATCACGGATTAAAACAGAAGAAGCTGAGAGAGGAGGAAGAAAACACTGCTTAGTTCAACAAAAGACATTTCTGAGTCTGGTAATGATCATTATCTGTCTTCCACCAGACTCCGAGAAACAGTGAGTCGAGGCTTTACAAATATTTTGTTGTATTTGTTGAAATTGTCTTTCATTCCAAATAGGAATGAATGACTCAACGTGTGTATGGCTGGTGGAGGTCATTAAACCAATCATTTGATATGATTAAAATATAATAGACTTTATTGTTCACATTATTCAACAGAGATCTGCCATAACCTGGATGAAAATCTTTATAGAGAGACCGTTTTGAATTACTACTATGGAAAAGATGAGCAACTTTCAGAGTCATCGTAAACTCACTCCATGGAATACAACAAAAGGTGATTCTTATAATTCATGAGTAAATGCTAGTAAACACTAAAATGTCTACTTTATGAGACAAAACTTGTTAAAAAGCACCAGCCTTCACACCAACCTTGTGGATACACCACGGCCCCTATCACAAGCCTGGATACTCGTCTAAAACGAGTACCCAGGCTCAACCCTACCCACAAGTACATACGAGTTTCTACTAACACACAGCGAATGCATCCCTTTCTCAGTGTTGAGCTAATATTATTGGGAAAATGTCAGTCAGATGTTACAGCATTAGCATGTGGGGAGCATTAGATAATTTTGAACAGATGGCACTGTGTAGTCATGGACCAAAAACACAATGACAAGAAGCACCAGATGAGTTAACTTATATTGTTCAGGCTGTTAAAATTATTTGGCAGGTGTTGTCACAGACTGGTGAGTACACCCCAAGGGTTTAAAAAGGAAAAGGTATTTAGACAATATCTGTAGGTGTATGGGAGCATAACACCAAGTGGACACTTCCGGCACTGAGCTAATGAGAAGATAAAGTGGACACAAGTCAAACAAAAATGCACTACACCAGCAGGAACAATCCATGTGACTTTAGACTGTAAACACAGATGACAGCCGAGTTCAACAGGTACGTGAATTTAACCCAGATTTACAAGGATTTGCTGAACGCAGGAAAGCAGAGTAAAACCTGTCTGAACATGACTGTACTGAAGCGTTTTTAATAGCTGTAGCGACACCTCGTTCTACAAGCACAGAAGACAAACTGTTCAAGCTGCATCAGACAGAAGTGGGTCATGTGGAACAGATAACAACCCATATGCACTACTTTGTGAAAACCCCCTGATGAGAAAACTGGGGCAATAAGTAATGTGATATTCATGCGTGTAAGATATACGTCTTGTAAAAACGCAATGTGAAACGTGTTAGCCTATTAATGACAATCTAGATGCTATTTGATTGTGTAACATTGCATACCTGAAAGTCCAGCAATGCCACAATGTTCTCATGTTTCAGTTCCTGCAAAGACAAGAAAATCATGTGTACATTTGAGGTGCAGTGGATGTTTTAAACATGCCTTTTCAGAATGGGACACTTATTTGACCGTTTGCATTACCTATCAATGCAAGATTTTACCTGCCATATTGAGACAAATGCTGACAGGAGCATATTATGGCCTCACATCAGAAATGTATTCTACAGGTTAAAAAAAAGAACTTAAGGTGCCGTCTCGACTAAGTGCTTAGGCATTTTAACTTCAGGTGCTCATGCAATGGGATATTTTAATATGAGGAAATTAATTCCAAAAATGACTTAATACAAACCATCCAGTTTACAGCATGTCTTAACATCTGTCTGAAATACTCCCATAAAAATTCACCACATTTGATAATTATGATAAGCGCTTACACAAGCTTATGAAAACAATAAGGTCATTCTGACACTTCTGTAGACAGGAAGGATTGATTTTGGCCAGGTTACCATTCGTCCGTGATGTGAAAAGCTTTAGGTACAGTTAATGGTGACAGTACTTTCTGACAGCATGTTACTTACCTTGAGTATTTTGATCTCTTTCCCCAGAAGTGTTTGGGATTTTGCCAGGTTCTTCTTATTTATGCATTTAACGGCCACCTCCCAGTCATGCTTCTGTAAGACACATTCCATGCATAGATCTCAGGTGGCTGAAACCATGCCATACAGGATTTGTGCATGCTTGTATTCTCTGTGCATACCCACTGTCTTTGAACTACACTGTAGTACAAATACTAGAACATATAGCAGAAGTATTTCACTTTCAGCATGTCTCTATTTTTTGACGCAAAAAAAATAAGTGAAAGGGAATACCGCGTGAATCATGATTTATGTCTTTTTCAAGTGTGTTTGTAAATTATCTTGTAGACAAATGTCCTCCGGCCATTTCTGCTTAACCGGAAACAACTTTTCTTTGAAAAACCTTGTGATACTCTGTCATATTAATGGACTTTCAACACTAATCTAGTTCAACAAATCTAGATGTACAACATCCCACAATTCCCCACCATGCACTTTGAGTTGTCTTTATCACCTGACCCAAGAAGTCAGCATTTGGGACCATGAGTTAACAAAGTACATTAATGTATACTGAACATTTAATCATCTCAGTCTGGAATCAGGAGCACAACAAATTAACAACCTGATAATTTGGTTTATAAATTTTCTTAAATTCCCACTCAAAGATGAACTCTTCTCTGCGGTAAGAGAACTGCAGATGATGGAAGTGGAATTGCTTCTTTTCCTCTAAAGAGTTTTTTTTTTTACAAGCAGAACACAGACAAATATTAAATATTATTTTTTAATCACTCATTTTGTATCTGTTCATCAAAACAGATCAATTTAACAATATACTGTACTGTGTGATAAAAATATCATTCACAACGTGTGTGTGCGTTTGTATTTTATACTAGCAGATGTTATGTTATATAACCAGAGTGTGATCGAGCAAGCGTAAAGACATTAGAAGGTTTTTTTTTTTTAATTCAAGCAATTATGGACTGAATTATGTTTCATCACTATTATTAACAACCTTAAAATTCAGCTTTGGAATAGACAATTAAGTAAATTACTTTCAAGGTTTTACGACGGTTAGGGCCGTGCATTAAAGCCCTAATCCTTAACCGAAACAGAATCTAAAAGCAGCGTGGATGCAAGACTAGAATCATGTATTTTATTTCTGTATTCTATCCAGCAGCTGTCCGATCGTTTCAGGAACATCAGATCTTGAACGAGCTGCCAGGCCTCTTAAGGTCGCACGATAAAAACAAAGACAACAGATGGCCAATAAAACCAGATCATTGTCGACAAACACAAGCACTGCATTCCAAATAAAGTGTGAATCAAGTTTTTTTTTTAAATTTCTTTGAAAGGCGGACAGGGAAGATACTCACTTCTCGATTTCTGCCTTTGAAGACGACGGCAAATGCGCCATGTCCTATCAGGTCCTTCCGACTGAACTCAAATTTCCCAACCGTCTCCATGGTGTGTCAAAGCTGGACGTTTCTACCACTCAGACGCGGACAAGTAACCAGGAGGCCTAAGGACACCCTTCCCAGCAGTGAGTGCTGCTTTATCCTCTGTCAAGTCGGGGCAGCAGCGGGGACGTTCACCCCTTCTGTCGCTTGGCATAGGCTGCCTTTCTGACGAAAAGTTGCCCTCTTCGGTCATGTTGACACGCACACGTCTTGAAGTCAAGCTCCTAACAACAACGTATGGCCACTTCCATCGTCGACAACGTCGCCAACAAGCAAGTTAGCTAACTTAATCAAATGGCACTCGGACGAGTCCTGTTGCACCTATCTGTGGCGCACCACCTTAAAAGACAGCTTGCAGCGTTTTGTTTATATACAGACGATCCTCACTTCTGTCGTCTGAAGCACCGAAGCAAACACCAATAGCGAACGAAGAAGAAGTTAACAAGGTCTAATAAACCGTAAACACGGCGAACAGTGGCCGGAATGAATAGAAATCAACAACAGACTCGACAAAAGCCATAAAATCGCTGGTCCCAACAAAGCAGGTAGCGTCTCGTCTCTGCAACACAACGCATGCGCAGAGCAACACCAGCTGGAGATTTGACGTCACAGGAAAAGCTCCACCCACCTGGCAAAAGTTTTTGAAGTGAATGGGGTCAGCGTGTTTCCAGTGTCCAAATGTAAACCAGCCACGGAAACAGTCAAACTAAATTAAATGGAGCGTTTTATTTCATTACATCTCTTTCGATTCGGCGATTAGATTGTTTAAATGGAAACGCCTTTTCATGCTATTAATGTAATGTCATGTATGTAATCTTTGTTTGTGTGTATGCAGAGGCGAATAATTTCCCTTTGGGATTAGTATTCATTCATTCATTCATTCACTTTTTAGGCTTAGGATTCTCAACATGCATACATGCATAAAATGAAACTACATAAATATTGAACTGTGTTCAAGTACTATACAAATAAGGAACGAAATTTAAATCAGTTCAACAGTCTCATAATAAATCAAGTCATATAACTTGACTAACATCGCCTCAGCATGATAGATAAGCATTGTTTTAAATGTGAACTTTTGAAATGATATCATACAATAAATACAACAAACATGTCAAGATAACAAGTTTATATCCAATGTTTAAGCAGAAATTTACTTTTCATGCTTGCTTTCGGCAAAAATCTACACTACCTCTACAGTTAAACCTTTTTATAGTTACACAATGTGCTGTGTGTGTTTGTGTGTGTGTGTGTGTGTGTGTGTGTGTGTGTGTGTGTGTGTGTGTGTGTGTGTGTGTGTGTGTGTGTGTGTGTGTGTGTGTGTGTGTGTGTGTGTGTGTGTGTGTGTGTGTGTGTGTGTGTGTGTGTGTGTGTGTGCTGTGCCCGTGTGAATTTAGATAGATTGATAGATGGATGGATGCATGGACGGACGGACAGACGGACGGATAGACAGACAGACAGACAAACAGACAGCGAATAAATACTGGATAAACACCAGAAGAAAAAGAAACACTGACATCACAGGACAAACCACAAGACATACACTACACTAACAGACACAACCAGCATTAACAGGACATATACTAAACTACAACTAAAATATAAACAGTATAAAATTAAATTAAATCCATTCAACTGCGACTGGGCCTCTGTGTATTATAAATTTTATGCTGTGTGTCTCTGTTGACATTTTTGTGTCACTTATTTATGCACTTGTTTGTTATTTCTTTCTTTATGTGTGAAGAGCACTTTGAAACTGTGCATTTTAAAAAGTACTATATAAATAAAGTTTTACTCGCTTATTCACCTCCACACCCACTTGTGCTGTACATTTTGTCTATTTATACAGTATACTCACACTATCTTTTACAGCCACGCACCAAACGGGCCATATACTTGACACAGAGCAGTCACTCACTGTCCACCCTACAGTGTTAAGCTGTTAGGTGAAGATTTTAAACCATGCAAATAGTGGATCTTGCCGCATAATTTGTAATATTGGTATTTTCTTTTCTTTTAAAGATGCTTCATTTAATTTTGGAGAAATATGGATAGTAAACCAGTTACGTGTTGTTGCAGTACTACAGCCAGAAAAACCAACATAAACAACCAACATGAAAGTATTTAGAGAGGCAATAGCTGTACAAAATTTAAGGCAAAGAAAGATTATTTGAATGTCACATTCAAGGAATACGTCAATTGAAGTGTATAACACAGAGTACAAAACTCATTAAGCTATCATGTAAAACAACATAAAAATTTGATATTTTAATTTAAAAAAAGATTAAAGAGAAAATGAAAAAACTAACACACCTATCACCAATTCACCAATTTAATTCTTAGATATTTTAATGATAATCCAAATTGTAAACAAGTAATGTCCAAGCAGTGAAAATGATTGTGATGGTAGGTCTATGTAGAAATACTCAGATCTCTTTTGTATTGTGAAATTTTAATGATGAAACAATTTCACAAAAAATGTTCACTCATTAAGGATAAGTCAGGGTCCTATTGGTACATATGTTATTTTGAAACCAAGTTATGACATTGTGCAATTTGATTCAGCATTAATAAAGTATCTATCTACCTACCTATCTACCTACCTACCTACCTACCTACCTACCTACCTACCTACCTACCTACCTACCTACCTACCTACCTACCTACCTACCTACCTATCTCATTGCAAATTTTGAAAGCAGTCAAAACGACTGCTTTGGTAGTTCTAGTGTTAATGCTTAATACATTATTATTTTTTAATGTCATCTTTAAGGCAGAATGTTTTCTATAACATGAGCTATTAGGAGCTCAAGGATGTCAAACATACGAGGCCCCAAATCCAAGCCTTGAGGTACTCAGCATGTAATTTTTATCTGCTCCACTATAGACTTTATTTTCTTAACTGAAAAAGTATCAATCATCTGTCCTGTAATCTATACGCATCTCGTAATTGTATGTCTCTTATGTAGGATTCAAACTAGATTAGTTCGGCTCCAGAAAGTCCTACCTATTGCTAGTTTATTGTAAAACTACGTTAAAGACAAACCCAAACTTCATTAAATCCTGCCTCAAAGCAGTGATGTATTGTAATTGTCAGCGTTTGTGTGTTCGTCCGTCTGTTTGTCCGTCCGTTAGTCCACCAAATATCTTCGCAACCGTTGCAGATAGAAAGATGAAACAAAAAACACATTACTCGGGCGGCAATGGGGATGAAAATGAGATAATGACCTTGACCATGACAAAACTAGGTTATGGTCAAATTTTAATCGGCGTACTGGTGTCGTGCCCAGAGTTTCCCCCGCCTCACGCCCTCAGTCAGCTGGGATAGGCTCCAGCTCCTCCCGATCCACTACAGCGGATGAAGCGGTAAGAAAATGAATGAATGAATGAATGAATGAACATTCAGGAACTGGATAAGATAGAAAGACGAGGGAGAAGGCCAGTGTGAGTAAGACCATGGATCAAAGCTGGTGCTTTGATCTATGAAAGTAGATCAGACCACTAGCTTTGATTTTTGACCCATGCAAGTAGGTGAGGGTAAAATTCTGAATTCAGGGGTGTCGTGGGATGTTACAGTCTGTGGCCCCGTCCACACGACAACGCAACTTTTTAAAAACGCTGGCCGAGGCGGATTTTTAAAAAAACTCTTGGTCTGCGTTGTCGTGTGGACGGCGTATCTGCCGTCCACACGACGTCAGCGTTTTAAAAACGCTGACGTCTTGCCTACGAAGAAAACCGCTGTGACGTCATATTTACGGGCCCCTGTGTTGTGACAACAAAACACAGAGGATTCCTATTGGATAAAATTTGACTCAATACTGCCACCACATGGTTTGGCATGCTTATAGCCGTCTTCGAAAACGTGCGTTTACATGTGGACGGAGATTTTTTTTAAAACGCTGTCGTGTGGACACGAATCGTTTTCGATGCGTTTTTAAAAAGTTCAGTTTTTAAAAAAATCCGTCATCATGTGGACGGGGCCTGTGACTGCATTGGTTCTTGTTGAAGTTTGAATTTGTCCCCCACGCTAATGCAGATGATAATTTAATGCAAAATATAAATAACAATATATTCCATTGAGTGTGATTTGATGACCATACAATTATTTCCATTAATCACATCACACTATTGCTGTGGAAGAGTTGCTTTCAAGATGGAAATTAGTTTAATTTGATGCATATGTATACAAGAATTGCACAGTTACTGCATAAATTGACTGGAAAAAAATTTATATAATGTCATATATGATTGAATACAGAAGCAGATGGGAAAAATGAGAGACGATATATTCATTGCTCTTGAAACTCAAAACTGTGGAGAAAGGGGGCGAGCCAAATAAGAGGAATAAAATTTAATTGGAATTAGAGAAAATGAGGACAGAACTGAAAGGTAATAAGGACAGGGGATGATTGATGAATAATAAATGAAGAAAAATGAGGGGTGAGGATGAAACGGAAATCAAGAAAGGCTGGTATAGTCTGGAAAATGCTAGATAAAATTGGAGAATTTTGGAAATGATGTCAGTACATTAATATATAGTTTATTGTCAAATAAATGGTCGAAAAAACAACAACAACATGATGGTAATCACGAGAAGCTCTAAGTGGTTTTAACAAGTGATAATGACCCTAGTATATATTGTGTGTGAGATAAAGTATAGTCTTTTTTTTTCAAGTAATCTCCAAAATCTATCTTGTCATATTACTGTAATCAACTTTTACTTTTCAGACCAGCAACTTTCAGAAGGCATTTCAATTCATGAAATTAGATCTTAAAAACTAGACAGATGAGAAGAGGAGGGCTGCAGAGCAGGAGGCATCAGATCCAGGTGAAGAACGAGAGCACCACCGGGATCATTATAATGACAACAAAAAGTTAACAACATTATTTATCATAATTTTTCTGCAGAATGCTGGATATTGTGAGCTTTTAATGATCGGATGTATTTCTGATGAACGTGCATCACATACGAGACAAGAGGAAAGCATGTCCACAATGCAGATTCTAGATGGTTTGCGCTTAGTTTACATGCTGTTCTTTAGAGCTATGAATTGGGTGAATTCATAACTCTAACAGCATGAGTGTCTGCAACACACACTAACAAAAAGTAATTAATCTATGTTGGGGCAAACAGGCATTTAAATCACTTTACATAGCACCAGAGGGGGGCGGTAGAGGACTGCAATAGCATGTATTTCTAGGGCGTCTTGATCTGGCCACAATTTTTAAGTATTTTTTTTCCAATAGATAAATACATTTAAAAAACAAAATAATCATAGTCTTTCAGTTTCTGGTTATTCATTTCCTTAAACATGGAGTAAAATGAGACTATATTCTCTAAGGAAATGATGCAATCGGTGATGGTATGGAATGAAGTCTGTGTAACATAATGTCCCGACAGACATTAAGGCCTAAGGTAACATTGAAATGAGATTAAAACAAAAGGAATAATGATATACAAGTTCCCCCGGGATTAATAAAGTATCTATCTATCTATCTATCTATCTATCTATCTATCTATCTATCTATCTATCTATCTATCTATCTATCTATCTATCTATCTATCTATCTATCTATCTATCTATCTATCTATCTATCTATCTATCTATCTATCTATCTATCTATCTATCTATCTATCTATCTATCTATCTATCTATCTATCTATATCAATGTATATCTATCTATCTGTCTGTCTGTCTGTCTGTCTGTCTGTCTGTCTGTCTGTCTGTCTGTCTGTCTGTGTCTGTCTGTCTGTCTGTCTGCCTTTCTGTCTGTCTATTTATCCATCTATACATCTATACATCCATATATCCATCTATCTATCGCAATAAATATATGTGTTACATAATAGAAAATGAATGAATAAATACAGGTAAAAAGGAACACAAGAGAATAGAAGCAACCAAAACATGACATTACATAAACTTTAATTTATTATGATATGATTTAACAAATTGTCTGAAATAATTTATTCTTTCTTACGACGCTTTTCTCCTGTGACAAGTTGTTCCAAAGTACCATCACCTTTATGTTTTAGCTCTGGACTCAAGGGCCCCCCTGAGGATGGAAGGCTGGGAATTGGCACACACAAAGTCAGCATTTCTGTATTGTAGTTTGAGTCAGACCCAGCTGACTTTAAAAGTAATCAATTAAATCTTAAAATCAATACAGAGAGCCAATGGAGAGGAGCCAGATTGATGTTGTCTGTTTTAAAACATTAAGAGGCATAGCATCTGCATCCTGAAGTAGCTGGAGGTTGACAGTGACTTTTGATTCATGCTAAAGGAAAGAGTACAGTAGTCAATCTGGAGTGGATAAATCTATGAATGAACACAAGAATCTATTAGGTCAGAGTATCAGAGCATTGATTTTCTTATTTTCATGAAACAGAAGTGGACAACGTTTTATTGTTGTTGTTGGGTTTTTTTTTAATTTATCTGAGCAGCAAAGTTTAGATCTGAATCAAATAGTAATGTAATCCCAGGTTTCTGGCAGAAGATTTTATGTTCACAGTCCAGGGACCAGAAATGAGCTGAATTTGACTAACATTTAGGTTTGCTGGACTGAGCAATATGGTTATGATATCAGCATTGCCAAATATTGATCATTCAGAAGAAGAAAAGTATTTAGGAATGAAATTTTCAGATGTAATGACACACTTTGGAGAGGAAGGGCTATAGGATCATACAGAAATATCCTTTTCTCAACCTACTTCACAAACCAAAGAGCTATCGTATCTCACCTGATACCAAATCATATGATAGGTGGTTGATTCAAAATCCCACTGCAGTCAAACAGGGCCGGTGCGTACTATCATGAATTACTCATTGTGGTTTTCCTGAGCCAAGAGCCAGGCTACAGGCACACTGCTGTGAACCTGTGCTTTGGGATGCATCACCGACAACAGGCTGCAGATAAACTAATGGTGTCTTGTGTTTGTGTATATAAAACACACTAAATCAGTTTTTGCCCTGCTTCCCTTCACTGTGTGGGTAAGTTATACGACACACAGGACAGTTTGCGTAGTTTTCTGTAAGCTGCCCTCCAGCCACCACCACAGGTGTCTGGTCTGCATGGGTTTGCTCTGGTTTTGATTTTTTTAGCTGCTCTGCGTTTTCTTCTGGTTGATTGATTGGTCTTCCTGGCCTACATTAAGTCTCTCCTGGTGACAGTTGGTGCAGAGCCCTTCAGGCGCTCACTTTAGTTTGTGACTCCGTAGCATATGCTGCTGTATTCTTGTTAATTGCATTCCAACATACAGTAAGTCTGTTTAACTATGGTTTAAGCAGAGCATTACAACACACAGTGGAGTACGAGGCATTCTTTGCAGCTCCTGCAGACAGTCGTATTGTAACACATGCTTCCACACGGCTCCCACTCACATTGACTCCCACACCGTAGTATGAGAACTCATCAAATGCATGCAGAGCCATAATGACCTATTTAATCAGAGCACAATGGATGTGTAAAGCATTTTAGTCATGTTATTCCACAGTAATGACTGCTGAAGGAGAAATATTTCACCTACTCTATTTTATTCTATTACAATGTTACCTGATAAGGAGATAATTCTTCTCGGCATCAGTTTTTTGTAGGTTTGCAGATTTGCTTTCTTTTCTTCCTTTTTTTGTGAGCAGGATTTGATGGGTATGAAATATTTTGGGACAGTTGGAAATATGGCAAGGAAAAGCCCATTTAAGTTGAGCTGGATAAAAGAATTTCCAGAATTATTTGCTTATTTTTCCACTTTTTCAATTGAACCTTACAAATTCAAATATTTTTTCTTCAAAATTTCTGTCGATGAGGAATTATTTGAGAGATTTTGATGAAAAGTATTCGATTGGTTGGGGATGCAGAATGGACACATCCATTACATTTTGGTGTGAATGTAGATTTTCCAAGCCAAACCAATAATATTAAACTCTTATATTTATTATTTTTAATTATTTTGTAGCGTATTATTTTTGTTTCTTGAATCAATATATCACTATAAATCAAATTAAATTAATTTGTTTCATGCAATCGTCTTGAATCGTCTTCCTTCAGACATTAGTGACAAAAACCATATGTCTTAAACTTGAGTCGGATCTTATGGCTCTGTTTTTGTGTGTGGTTTTTTTTTTTTTTTTAAATTTATGTGTGCTTCCTTTGTGTTAGAGTTCAATAGAATTACAGTACTTGCAAAATTGTAACTGGGATAATGTCAGGATGAGATTAAAATTAGATTCAAAGCAGTCACCAACAAGTTCATTTCACACATGTGGGCTACATTTAAAAATAAAACAGATGCACTGCATTGTCTAATCTAACATCACTGATAGCATCTTGTTGTCATGCAGCTTTATTTTTTTTCCATTTTATTACTATCACATTAAAATAAATTCAAATTAGTATGCAAATGAGTTCAGATATTGTCTTATTTCTTTTAATTGTAACCACTTTGAGACATACCATAATAATAAGTTTTGTCTGGATGAATTTGACCTCTTCACAGAGGTCTTCCTCTGAGCTGATATAAAACATTGCGTTGCCCCAAACCAGCCAGTGGGTAAAAAAAGTTGAAGGATAGCGACCTGTTTCATGTAGATAGATAGTTAGGAATCTTCCCTTGAAGGTCACTGCTTTTTCAAACACAACACTGCATTGAAACTAGCCTATGGGACTTGATCAGCATAGTTTTGTCTGCATTGCTATGCTCATGCTTGTGATCCCCGCCAGCAGGTCACGCCAGATAATTAAAGTGAGAAGCTGAGGGAAATTCAATACACTCCGTTACAACTGAGGGAGCCTTAGACTCAGGGGAGACTTTGGTATTCATAACCAGAATGCAAAGCTTTTCCAAAGCATCAAAAAGCTTGAAACCCTCCCCCACATCAGAAACTAATGTCATTAAACAACATGATTGGCATCACATTACAGATCAGAAAAGAAAGTACAGTTTGTCAAGTAACACTGAAATATGACCAGAACTGTTAATCATCATTCATTTTGTGCTCCTATACCATAAATTTGTTCATGACAACCATTCTCAATGACGAGATCAAAAGTGAGGCGGCAGAATCCATTACTGTGGCTGTGCGATGCTGCCCCTCTGCTCCAGGACTGATTTGATTGTACCGACTGACAGATCTTCAGAGAGGCAGCAACAAAAGCCGGAGCGGTGGACCCGCAGGAGTTCATGTCGTCCCTCCTGGGCTTTATCACCAAGAGTTTGGAGGGTGTCGCCACCAGCAGAACAAACACCACCCACTCCACCCAGACACCCTGCTTGAAGGCAGAGGTCACCTCTCTGATGGAAGCTCGTGACCCCGCCTGATGTGTTTGAGCTCAGAACAGGAAGGAGTAGCATCATTGGAACGTCGGGTGTAAAGATGGCCAAAGCCAGTTTCACTCTTAGCATCCAGGGACACATCATGACACATTTCTTCAGCAACCCCTGAAGCAAGTGGAGGGGCATGAAGAGCATCACAGACTTCACTGGCAGGAATGGAGAAAGCCCCGGGGAAATGTCTCTGTGTCCTGAAATCCTTTTACAGTTTGTTCACTTTGAAAATTCCAACACCTCTCCCAGCTCCATACTTACACTCCCACCTGGAAAACGGTCTCTTAGAGAGACGATGGCAAATCTGGGGAGGCCCCAGAATATCAAACCCTGTAAGTCATTCTTCTTCTACCTCGACCCCCACCAATTTGCTTTCACCTCAGTTTCCCCTCCTCCACCATCGTCGCTTCAACCATAAATGAACACAGCACAGACAGGTGGAGGACAAACTTGAGGTCTGGTGCATAGCAATCATTGTCTCCATCATTGTTTTCAAATGCGAATAACTTTATTTTGTTCCCAAGGGGCAATTGAAAGCACATAAAGCAGGATTGGTGTAAAAGTGCAAACATCCAATGTAAACATAAACAGTATAAAATAAACAATAAACATAAATAATAATGAAATCAGAACATAAATACACTTTTTATGTTAAATAATCATTCAAAACCTATTTAGTTCAAAACTTAGTGAGTTAGTTCAAAACCTAATTAGTTTATAACCTAATTTGTTCAAAACCTAGTGGGTTAGTTAATTAGTTAGTCAGTCAGTTAGTTAGTTAGTTAGTTAGTTCAAAAACTAGTTCAAAAACAGTTCAAAAGATAGTCAGTTAGTTAGTTAGTAAGTTAGTTAGTTAGTTAGTTGGTTAGTTAGTTCAAAACCTAGTGGTAATAAAATGTAATAAAAGAACTGATGAGGATTGGCACCAACCTATGTCTGGTCCACATCAGGGTGCAGCTGTGGTTTTGATCTCCTGTTTTAAATACCCGGGGGGTGCAATTTTTAGGTGACCGCCATGTGGAGCGCCATCATGCCACACAGTGAAAATGGCCCACCCGTATCTCTATTCACTGCAGAAGCTAAATCATGGATTTGACATTTCAGTGCATCCTCCTCCAGTAGAGTGGTGGAGCACTCAGTATGGTAACTACTCTGCTGCACACACGACCAGCACTGCAACAAGTGGTAAAGCACAGAAAATCCCTGTCAGCAACTTAACCTACCAGCGGCAAAATTTTCCAGAACATATGTAGGACGAGGGTCTCCTGCATTTTCGTAAATGGACTGTTTGTGACGCTCCCCTCAGGCAGGAGACAGTGCTGCATCAGGGGATAAACAGCTTCTCTCCTGATGCTGTGAGACAAATCAATGACTCACATGCTGCTGTACTCACAAGATAATATATATCTACTTGTTTTTTTTATTATATGTTATATGGTATCTAGTCTTATTGATTTATCATTGCTTTTATTGACTGTAGTATCTGCTTGCACTGGAAGATATGGACTGTATTTTGTTAACATGTTTTGAATGAGACTAAATGAATACATAGATGTAAACATGAAATAGAGAAAGAGAAACCGCTCATCAACCACTTTGCTCATAGATTCAGGTAAATTACGTTAGCAGGAGCTAATGCAGCCGCAGGCCATCAGCATCAAGCAAGTAACATCACTTGAGGGAATTAATCGACTTATGTGCTGCACCTTCTTAGACTTAACGTGTTTTTTCCCCCCACAATGACAGCAGTACCGATGTTGATATTTGAGATCGATGAGGTTAAGAGCTAGAGACAGAGAAATGATTAAATTTTAGGCTGTAGAGATTGGACATCTTTGAGCTTCCACCCCTCTGAAATACTTAAATAAGCAATATTTCTGATTCATATTAACACCAGCTGGATAATAAAAGAGAACAGTAATCTTTAGATAGTCACGTGCTGCTGTCTTATCTTGACTGGATTAAGGGCCTTCAGGGTTTTTCACATTCACCTGATAAATAAGTTTGTTTGCCCATCAGAGACAAGGCAGACTGACAGCCCAGTGAGATTCGGAGAACGCTGTCATCAGCTGCCCTGTATTTTGCTTCTTTAAAATTCTGTTGCTCACCTCTCCTGCCTTCCAAAGTGGCATCACTACTTGAGCATCTCTTCAGACTAACTATAGGAAAACAATGTTGACTGACATTAGATGTGAGCCTACAGACATCTGAAAAACAAAAACAGAAAGATTGTTAATACACTATTTGATTAGTCCCACTTATGTTTGTTTTTTGCAGGAGTTGCAGGAGGTTATGTAATCCAAATGTTAGAGTGTGATGAAATGACAAGATGACTGCTTTAAAGGTTTGCTTCTACTTTGATTACCCACATTGCACTGTTGCTTCATGCATGCTTTGTCCACAGCATGCATGAAGACGAACCTTGCCGTCATATGTGGAGGCAATGGTTCCACTAATACTTGAAGTCCTCGTGACGTTTTGTGGAATGCGATTGTTAGTTTTACCTATTCTTGTCCATTGTGCAAACACAAGTGCAAATACTCTGCTGGTATATTACTTTGCTCAGGTTATTTATATTACATTTATTGAAGCACTACTTTGTAATTTTGTATATATATATATCCATGGGACAATATTTATTGAGTGAGTACTCTTTGTGAAAGACACTTCTGTGGTGGATTCTCACATTAAGCTATAAAAAATAAGCTCAATATGCTGACAGAGATGATTCAATGTCTGTGTTCACCCTTGAGGTTATTTTTCTACCATTTCTTTGTATATTTTTAATTTCTCTGCTTGAGTTGTATCAGTGGTTTCAGTGAAGGTCCCCATCCAGATGTTCACTATCTCTTTATCGTCCATTTTTTCATGTCACTTTTATGAAATGTACCAGGAAAAAGTTAAATAGATCATGCTTGATTTATTGTCTTCATATCTTATGTTAAATTGGAATATAATTAATTGCGTTTATTATGTGACGGTCACGCTTCAGGGCTGACAGAGGCAGAGACGTCTTGATTTTTATGCATACGTGCATGGTTTGTTTTATTTCTTACATTTGTTAAACAGCAGTGCCAATCAATAGCAAGCCAGCTTGTGATATAATTAAAAACTGTGAATGTAGAATTGCTGATAAAAAAAGAAAGGATTTTTCAAAAGCAATAACAAATTTAATGGTTTAAAAAACAGACTGAACAAATGGTCTTTATGTTTCCTTCATTTAATACCTATATTGAAAATTGCCTACAAGCTGCTACACATTTATTTCAACGATTAGGATACAGGATCAGTTGGACAAACTGAATAAGACCCATTGTGCATCGCTGAACCTGGGGACAAATGCTCTCCTGGTGGCCACTGAGCCGCACCAGTTAATTAACACCACTCAAGTGTGTCAAGTGGGAGGAGGGAAATTTCTCGGTGGTCTCTCGAGCTGCAAGTCCCGGCAACAGAGTGATGAGGGGGGAATAACAAAGTGATCTATTTTAAACTGATAAATTATGACAATTAGACAAATGTGTATTGAAAGCAACCTATTACAAGAAAATTGCTTTTATTAAATGGCTATTGTATTCATGCATTCAATCCTACGATGCAGAAGACTTAAGGAAATTATAAGAGCAAGAATTACTGAATGACTATTGATATTTTAACATTTTAAATAAAAACTGGTTGTGGATATTATAAGATCTTCTGTCTTCACTATCTTACTGACTCTAATGCACTGATGAAAGATTGTATGACTGACAAGCGGTTCTAGAAGTATACAATATTATATCACATTTATTTAAGGTTTTCAGTCCCAACGGTTAACTTTGGAGCATCTGAGCTGCTGATATTACGGTACTCATCTGTTGATGACGTTATCGTGGTGGAGAGGTTTGTGTGCCGTAGGGATCCTGGGAGCTATGTTGTCGGGTGTCTTGTACTCCTGGTAGGGTCACCCAAGGCAAACAGGTCTCAGGTGAAGGGCCAGACAAAGAATGGTTCAGAAGACCCCATGAAAGAACGAAAAGGGAAACAAGTGACCCTGCCCGGAGGAAACCCGGGTTCCACGTCAGGAGCCAGGCCAAGATGGAGGGCCGTCAGTGAGCGCCTGGTGGTCAGGTCTGCCACGGGGCCCAGTCGGACTCAGCCCGAAAGGGCAACGTGGATTTTTTCTACCCCTGTTGACCCACCACCCACAGGGCAGATCGACAGGGCTGGGTGCGCTGCCATATGGGTGGCAGTAATGACAGGGGGTCACAAGGGACCAGACCTGGGTGGCAGAAGCTGGATTTGGGGATGTGGAATGTCACCTCACTAGCGGGGAAGGAGCCGGAGCTTGGTGGACTAGCAGGGAAGGAGCCGGAGCCGTGGTGGACCCCGGTGGTCAGGGAAGCTGTCCGACTGAACCTTTCAGGGGCATGTTGTCCCTGGACACTCCTGAGGCATTTGCAGGGTACCGACAGGCCAGAAGGACTGCAGCCTGGGTTGTGATGGAGGCAAAACAGAGGGTATGGGAGAAGGCGTACGATCGGGTCCCCAGGGATATACTGTAGGAGGTACTGCGGGAGTATGGGGTGAGGGGGACCTTTTTAGGGCCATCCAGTCCCTATATGCCCAAAGTGAGAGCTGCATTTGGATTCTCGGCAGTAAGTCAGACTTGTTCTGAGTGGCTGTTGGCCTTCGCCAGGGCTGCGCTGTATCACCAATTCTGTTTGTGATTTTCATGGACAGGATATTGGGGCGCAGTTGTGGCGAAGAGGATTTACAGTTTGGTGGCCTGAGGATTGCATTGCTGCTTTTTGCAGATGATGTGGTCCTGTTTTCAACGTCGGCCTGTGACCTGCAGTGCTCACTGGTCTGGTTTGCCTTCAAGTGTGAAGCGGCGGAGATGAGGATGAGCACCTCCAAATCTGAGGCCGTGGTCCTTACAGGAAGCCGGTGGACTGCCTTCTCCAAGTGGGGAATGAAGTCCTTCCACAAGTGAAGGAGTTTAAGTATCTTGGGTTCCTGTTCACGAGTGAGGGAAAAATGGAACGTGAGATTGGACGGAGAATTGGGGCAGCAGGAGTGGTATTCTAGTCGCTTTACCATACCGTTGCCACAAAGAGGGAACTAAGCCGAGATGCAAAGCTCTCCATCTACCATTCAATCTTCGTTCCTACCCTCACCTATGGTCATGAAAAATGGGTCATGACCGAAAGAATGAGATTGTGGATACAAGTGGCAGAAATGGGCTTTCTCAGGCGGATTGCTGGTGTATCCCTTAGAGATATGGTGAGAAACACGGCTATTCACGAGGGGTTCAGAGTAGACTCGGTGCTCCTTCACGTTGAAAGGAGTCAACCAAGGTGGTTTGGGCATCTGGTGTGGATGCCTCCCTAGGGAGGTGTTCCTGGCATGTCCAGCTGGGAGAAGACCTCGGGGCAGACCCAGGACCAGGTGGAGGGATTATTTCTCAACATTGACCTGAGAACGCCTTGGGATCCCCCAGTCAGAGCTTCAGGATGTGGCCGGGGACAGAGAAATTAGGGGCTCCCAGTTGAAGCTGCTGCCCTCGCAACCCGACTACAGATAAACGATAAAAGATGGATGGATGGTTGAATGGATGGATGAACAAACATTCCACCCACACAGTTGAGAACTTTAAATCATCTGTCAGGAAACAAAACCAGTCAAATCATTCAGATTCTTTTTTATTTTTTCTACAAAAATATTTTACATTAGAAAACACACCTTGAAATACGTACAGTCCACTTGGTTTTGCACGAACCATTGAACATTTTGACTCAAATATATCCGTCTGTGTATTTAAATTTCAGGTAAATATATCAGGAACAATAAATTCAAATGTTATCTTGTGAGATATTCTAAAAATGTCACCAGAAGGAAATTGAAATGTTTAGAGAAATTGAAGTGATTCAAAAAAAGACTCCAATAACTTCAATGATAGAATCAAACTCTTATTCATTACAAAAAAACAAACAAAACCAACATATCCACTGATATTTTAAGCGAATGTTAAATTGAATGCAAATTTCAATTCACAACTTCATGTAGATACTGCAGTTCCTCATAAAATGGGAGAGGGCAGGTAAGTTAATTAAGCTATTAGCACTAAGCAACACTGAGGAACTCCTGGGTTTTAACAGTTTTTTTGTTTACAGGAAATCATTATTTGGTCTTCGATTGGACAGCTGGATGTGCCCTTTTCTTTATTCTGCACTGAATTCCCTGGTCAGCCTGTTTACAGCTCTGGGAGTCATTCATCTAGCTGTCGACCTGTCCAAGCAAGCCTTTCATTTGTCTTCCTGTCAGCATCCCATGGGGCCATTCATGTGTAAACCAAACTGTTTATCTACACTACATCCCAAGGTACTTTTCACCTGTCTCCCAAGATACATGTCAGTCCCAACTACAGTATCTATATAGCAGATGCCACTGTTTGTTGTGGGTTGAGTTTTTCAGACACCTCTTTCTGTCGGGATGAGTTGACATAATGGCTTTTCTCTCGGACTGATAGATCAACTCCAACACACGCTATTTTAAGCAACGGTCTGACATTTTGATTGATCAGATGTTTTTCTTCCTGATAAGATAAGAAGATCAACTGCGACTGGATTATTTTACCGGGACATAAACGTAAAGCAACAATCCAGAATCATTTAAGTGTTTGTCATGGTGGATAGAGCTCACTTCTTTCCTCACTATTAGGTGTTATACTAAATTGAATGTACCACACAGATGTGGTAATGGTAATCTTCTCACATAATTCTCGGCAGGAAGTAGATTAAGCCCACTTAATTTGCATAACTGTCGAGCCTGCCTTTAACCTAAAAAGGTTGTTTTATATCTGCCCACCTGTCTACCTATTAAATTCATCGTGAAACTTTAGGTTGAGGGATGTATTTTACTGTAAATGAACGTGTTTCCTTTGATAACGGTCAGACAAGGAGCAACTTGTTATTGATAATGATGAGCATGAGCACGAGCTGGATGACTCCACCTGGGACCCCTGCTGATTAAAATTCAAAAAGACCTATGAAACATGGCCTGAGAGAATAGACCAAAGCCATTTGGATTCTGATAACTCAAAGATTAGGTTAGCTAACTGGCTAAGTAAGCTAACTGTTTTAGCGCAGTTACATCTACTAATTGTAAAGCTATTTGTCCATCATGACACTCTGATAGACCACAATGATAAAAATTGTTTTTTTAATGTAAGAACTCTTGATATTTTGTTTTGTGAGAAGAAAACACGATACAATTTAGATATAAAAATAGAGAGAAATTAATTATTTTGCAAATTTTGGAGTACACATTATAACCGAATGTGACCTAGAAGAGTTCGAAGGACTTTTTCATAGAGCGAGACTTCAACATCTTGGCTACAGTTCAGCTGGAGAAAATCTACATCGCCATATGCCAATTACCAATTGACCTGCCTACATCCCATGATGCCATCATTGAGGCAAAACCCTTGTACTTTGTGTAAGGAAAATATTATTTTTACGGTTCCGGTCAGTGTCCTTAAGCCACTGAAGACGAAACAAAGAGACAGAAGTGGAGGTTGTAAAGCACAGTTTTAACATTGTCAATGTCGGTAGATTACTGTTTACTATATAAAACAGTTTGTTATTGTGGTAATGTATGTATATAGTACCAGACTGCAGGGCGCTTAGATGACCATCAAATTCAATAGTGCGAAATAAATAACAAGAAAATAATAGCAAAACATACCAACCAATATTTAAAGGAAGAAAATTTCCCAGCTTGTGTTCTAGGCTCTCCAAAATTCCTCGCCTCCATCTTAAGGACTTTGTCCCATGTATCATAGCAGTTCACTGCGGAGGGCGAGCGAAAGCGTCCAGAGCGGTGGCAGCAGCCACATAGGAGATGGGGAAGGGCGAGCGCCTAAAGGCGAGGCCGTGTCGGAGGTGCAGGAACACACCTCGTATCCATTCTCTGCGTGGTCTGGGTGATGATGCACGTTGCCTCTTGTCTCCGTGCCTTTGGGCTCCGTGTCTGGAGAGTCCGACTGCATCTCGGTGCAGAGCAACCAATCTTTAGAGATGAGTCTCGGGTATCCTGCTTCCGCCTCCATGTCACTGCTCGGCACTCGCCAGTACTCCTTCCCCTTGAAGAAATAGGATGAGCCTTCAGAGAATGAAAGAGAGAGAGAGGTGTATAGGAACAATATAAGCCTGTGTTTTTGAAATGCAGTAAAATGCAAAAAAAAAATGGAGCAGAGATGAACAATTTTGTTGTTGTATAACCAAAACAGTGCAGCTGCTTCATGTGACGTAAGTCTGGTTCCTATATTCTCCTCCTATCTTATCACTTGTCCAATCATATTATTTCTTATCCACCTATTGCCCGTGATTTATCACTCACAGTCACAGTGAGTTGTCACCATATTTCATTTTTTCTTCTTCTTGTCCCTCTCACCCACTGCTCTCTCTTTATTCTAAACTGGTTACAACCACACTGAATTCACATTCGGTGTACATATACTGAATATGAATGTTTTCATCAGCTGGGAGTGACTGCAGGATGATGTTGTTTGATCCCATCGAGAATGGCCAGAAATAAAGACGAGCACCTCCTAATTACCTAATTACCTGTTCTAGAGCCTGTTTTTAACAACTGCAGTTGTTTTATCAAAGTGTAATCTCTACATTCACCTGGAGGAGGTATTCCTTGAAGAGGATTTGTTTGGAATATACTGTAATGCTAAAGTAAGCTAGTGTTACTGATCCCCATGCGAAGGCAATAAGCCCACAGCATTTGACCTATTATAATTGCTAGGTAACAGTCAGGAACCTTTCCCCACTCCCAGAGACTGGCTCCAGATCAGGCTTCTGTCTTGTCAAAGTAAATGTCAGGGTCAGGCTGATGTAATCCATCAATGTAAAAGCATCCATGTCAGAGCTCAGTCATTACATTATTCCACTAACTTGATATTTATCTATACCACACATTTCTGTTTAACCTTTTAGTCCTGTGCCAAAACCAGATTTTGTCATTTTACCAATCATGTGCAAATTATAATCATCAAATATGGATGCATTGACCCTTTTCATTTTCAAGCTATGTTCACTTGAATACCTTTTAGTTTAGATTTTGTTATTGTAGTTTTGATTTAAAAGTGAAATGTATGATGTTGGTAAAAGTGACAGTAGAATGTAAATACTTTATTGAGCACAACAAACCCAGTTAAACGACATTGGCACAGTTGTACACCCTTCAGCCTCTTCTTGTAGTAAAGACACTGATGTCCACCTTACTTGTGTCATCACACCTTGCAAATTACCCTGCATGTTAGCAAGAATAATGGCTGCGCAAACCTACCATGACTCACCCCTTTCCTGTTCCGAAGCCATGCTTTATCATTGCAGCTGTTCAGACAGGCTTTAGCTGTGGAAGAAACACTGATGCACTTCTTTCTTCTAATGTAGAACCCCCCAAAGTCACATAATGGTAGCAAGCTTGTCAATCACAAGGTAAGAATCCTAAAACATACCCTGCGTTTCAGTTGTGTTGTTTAGAAAAATATAAAACCAGCAACAGAAAGCACAAACCTATTAGGAAACTTTACCAAAGTAATAAATCAAGTAAGAAGGACCGTTTTTCTCATAACCTTACAATCATACTGGCCAAGCTCACATACAATAATGGGGATCAATGGATGTGTTCCAATTATACGGATATCAGCGACCATGGAAAGGAGAGAAGACATATCTCATTCAGCCTGAGAGAGTCTTGGGATTCATCAAGATGAGCTTCAATGTGTTGCCCTAGGGAGACATCTGGCTCTACTAACCAGGCTGCTATCATAATCTGACCCCCATCCTTAAACAAAAGATAAAGTATGAATGTTATATGTTGACTGACTTCAAGATTAATGGGAATAGAACTGGGCTCATGTCTCATTACAGTCCAATGTCCAAACACTCACTCCGTTGGGAATATTAGGCCCAACTTAATCAAATCAATTAAATCTTAAATGATAAAACTGAAAAGAGATTATTTTATCGTTTTGTTCTGACTGTGAGAAAATCGTCAAACTCTTCATTGTTAATAATTTTTATTCTTTGTTTTGGTTGACAATTTGACAGTTGACTTACTGATTCATTTCATTCCTTGCGGTTCATTAAGTCATTAAGTCACACACCATTATTCTCCTCATGTCCTACACAATGATTCACTTCATGAAACACACTCAGTTTCAAAGCTGTTTAGCTCTAGATCTCAAAAGGATTATTAATAAGACTTCAACATCTAACATTAGAAATATTAAACCAACACTCAAGAAGAAAAAAAAAGTTTTGTTTGCAATATGTTTAATTGGAAAACAAGGTTAAAACTAGCATATATTTTTATTAGAACCATTCACTAAAACTCTAACCCTAACCATGACTATTTAAATTACTGTAACAGCAATTAAAATATCAAAATGTCGAAGCCCTTCTGCAAATTCAGTGTTAGAATATTGATTGCTTTTTGCTTATTATTAACTTATTAACTCCACACAAACACACACACACACACACACACACACACACACACACACACACACACACACACACACACACACACACACACACACACACACACACGCACACGCACAGAATCATGTATATGTATATGTATGCATAGGTTTTATCTCATGTGCTTGACATTATATAGGAGGTAAAAGACTGGAATGCTTTGCGGGCACAGATGCTCATAGCCTGTAAAGATTACTGACAAAGCAGATTCAGTGCTTCAACAACAATCACAATACAGCATCTAACCCAATAAAACTGGCCACAGTTAGAGAACTAAGAGGAGTGAAAGGAGAGGGGTAGGAAAGAAAAGGGTTTAATGGGCAGATGAAAGAGGGCAATAAGAAGGGACACACACTAGTAATAATATAAACCATAAAAGCATTTGGATTAATGCATTTTATTGGTGTAACAGTCATTATTTAAAATTATTGGAGCTCAATATCATGTTTTCTTTACAGAGAAGTGTAATTTTATTTAAATTGTTTTTTTACTAAGTTGACAGTCTCATAAACCCCTCATGAAATTATTTGCACATGGTGTAAATTACAAAAGCTACATTTAAAAACTTTCCTGTTGAGGTCCCTAGTGTTTTTTTTTATCAGTATTGACTTTCATACCGATACTGAATATTTCATTAGTGTTGTTTTTTTTTTACGGCTTTTAACCGCTTTTTCCAAGCACCTCTGCTTGTTAATTAGAATCATTTTGAAAAAGGTGGGCAAAATGTGTTCCAACCTTAAACACCCAAAGGAACAAAGGTAGCACACACAGAACTTTGGATGAAAAATATCTTTATGACCTCACACGTTCCACATATGGGATTTGCTAATATCTTTTAAGTTTTTGGTGGCAGTGATTGAACTTGTGGATATTATTTGTGCATTTAGAAATTAAACTACATGTTTTAGTGCAATAAGCGCAAAGACTGGCAAAGCTCACTAAGGCCTCAGTAAAATGGATAAATGCTCTGGGGCCTCACATTAATGTCTGTGTCATGTGCAACATAGAAACTCCTGATCTGCAGATTTATTGCATATTTCACACATTATTTGACAAATCATTTTTACTTTGTTGTAGAAGGTTTGTGTTTCTTCTGTTTTTAAAACACCTTTGACTCTAAGTCAGAGGATGCTGGCTGACTGGATATGGCTGGCCGATTAAATGATTGTCGATTGTTGGATCAGTAGCTGACTGTGTGTAATAAAACTATGAGCCAATTTCTGGAATGTAGTACAGAGAAATCTACCCATCTGGCACCGACACTTCTTCCTTGATGTGTTTCAGAAATTTTCCAGACTATAATCAGACTAATTATATATGAACAGACGACAGTGCCCATGCTGCCACAACCAGTCAGTGACAACAGAAGAGTAGGCTCTCTCTCAAAAAGAGTCAAGTCTTGGCTGTGGTCACTGAAGCCACAGTCAGTTCACACAGTGTGGGTTGCATTCTGTGAGGGTGACACTCACATATCCAAGTTTAATAAACATTTTAAGCTGAAAAAGAAGATGAGCAGCGACATTTTGGGAGCCTGATAAAATACTTTTTATTTCACGTATGGTCACTAGAGAATATGATCCACACGGATCTCATGAATTTCAAGACACACACTTTCCCAGTCTTATCAGGGCCAGTTGTTGAGAGAGGAAGTGTTCATCTCAGCTTCCTCAGTCACCATCAAAAGTGATTGAAGACAACAGAGTAAAAATCTTGCGGGATTTTAAGTTCCAGAATGATGAGCAAGATAAGGTAAGGTAAGATGGAACATAAAAAGACCAAGAAGTACCAGGGGCTGAAGGAACAGCTGGAACAAGTGTGGATGGTGCAAGCCAAAGTGGTGATAGGAGAATAAGGGCCTGGAAGAGTGGCTCCAAAAGACTCCAGTTTCAATATCCAAAGTCTTTGTCCAGAAGAGTGCAGTCATAGTAAAAGCTAAAATACTGAACCATCCAACTCCTAAGGCTCTGGGAATTAGAAAAACAAACAACCCATATGGGGTTGAGATAGAGTTTTATGTTTTAGATACTAACATTGATTAAGTAAAGAATTGCGTATTTACACATCTAGCAGCTCTCCAACAATTCAGAGGAACACTTTACATCTTTAACAGCTAAATGTTCTTTTATGTTCACCAGCTAATCACACAATTTTTCACTTTCTTCAAGGTGCAATGTTGTGGAGCTGATTTGTGGGGCTTTCTCAGTACAACAAAAAGTGAAGTTTTTGAAAGTGATAAAAGCATTTGATAACAATAATTTCCACACAAGAGAATACTCTGGCCTACAAGAGCAAATGCCTGGCAACTTCCGAAAATACATGGAAATTGAAACAAAAAGGAAATCAAAAGCATCAATTTGACAACAAAAAAGGCAAGACTTTTAAGAAACACTTCACAAATAATACAAATAAAGGACTGCATTGATGCTTTCCTACTTTACTTGTCTTTTGTCTGTTGCCATGTGTTTCTTAAGCAGAATGTTTGACCTTTTAGGACACTGTAGCTAAAAGGTCATGATATGCTCCTCAGAGGTAACTAGAATTGCAGAGTAGTTTGATTTGTTTTTTAGACAACTCTCACACGTAGTCTGGAATCAGATACGTATCTGGTCCCCCTGATGTGACGGCAATGTGATTGTGGGTCATAGTGCATGTGTTTTCTCCTACTGAACACGCTTACTTCACTGATAAATCAGGATTCATTAATTTCCAGCAATTGTGGAGAAACATGATTTGAGTAGTTTTGCACTGATAATGAAATGCATCTTCATAGCTGTTTCTGTGTAACTAGTATGTCAAAGAGAATCAGTTCTTTCAGTGTTATCCTTACAAGAGAATCTTCATGAATTGTATACACCTAGCACGTTAACAAGATTGAAGTTAAAATGGCAAGTGAAGACAAAATTATTTTTATTACTACTCACCATCGGACCACCTCATAGCATCGTCCACATTTTGAGGCAGCCCCTTCCAAAGCGTGCTGTCTTTCGGGTAGCCCAGGTCCATGCGTCGCAAGTGGTCATCGTAACGCCAGTAGCGGCTGTCTTTGAAGAAGTAGGTTTTGTCATTGTGGAGCCAAACAAAGGCTGCATCAACTCCCTCCAAGGGTAGGCCGAAGTCACTGATGGGACGAGGGTAACCTTCCTCCACGATATTATCTTTAAATACCCAGTACTTCAGACCTGAAGAAGGTGGCCATAAAGGTCAAAATTGATAGAAGAAAAGCCACCAACATAATTTTCAATGCAACTACGTAATTGCTTCAGAAACACTCTAAAAACATCCATGTAAACTGTACTTGAAAGGAGCAGCAAGAGTGCAAAAGTATGCCTGGTTTGTCAAGATCCACACAGACAAATTCAACATCAGTGCTGTAGGAAACACACAGTCAGAGATTTACCTTTGAAAAAGACTATTTTATGGTCTCCAGGCCTCTCGTACACGGCATCCACACTGTCCAGATTGGGAGGAAGACCCCGCCAGAAACGATGTATCTGAGCCGGACGTAGAGATACTAGGTGCTTCTCTCGAGTTAGTCGCCAAAAGTACTTCCCTGTGACCGACAGTAAATGGTTAAAGCTCAGAACGTATCCTTCAGGAGTCTTTACACTCATCTTACTACTATAATGTACCTGGGAAAGTATTGGCTGATTCACATCAGATACCCATATGTTACGAGACATATTTTTCATATCTTCTGGCTATAAGAAATGATGTCTTGCTTAGAAAATGTATTAAGTCAAAAAGATCCATTGCAAGGTATAAAAAAAATCCACAGCAAAGCAGTGGCTGCACTATGGGGCCATTTTGTTTAGAGTAAAGAATATGTGCCGGTCTGTCATCTTGTGGTATGAGCCGTGGGTCACCACACTTGACTTGGTTTTCTATTGATCCCGGGAGCTACTCTGTCCTGTGTTCAGCTCTTGCCCTTTACTATTTCACTTCTCTCCCTGTCCACCCAGCTTCTTTTCCCTCTTCTCTATTCTCTCTCAATTTCACTTTCTGTCCATCTCTCCATCTTTTTCTCATTTTCTTTCTCATTTGAAGCTTGAATACCTTTGAAAAAGAATGCTTCCCCTCGTATTTGGGCAACAGCATCAAAATTGCTGGTGCATCTCTCTGGGGCATCTCGCGCCAGCCTGAGAGGGGAAAGGAGGATGATGGAGAAAAGAAGGATTAAAAGGAAAATCAAGGTAAATGAATTGAGATACGCTATATTTGTTCAACAACCAGCAACATTGACTGTTTGAGAGTATTGGCGTATTTGTTTTGCATACTGTTGCTCACTGAAATGAAAAAAAGACCCAAACCATTTAAAATTATTTGCATAAAAATTAATACGGCAAATGCATCCATCTACTCAAAGAATTGGAATAGGTGCATGTATGTACATGTGTTGTTGAGGTCTACCATTCACAAGGCCTTTCTGTCTGGAGAAATTTATTTTGTTTCGTTTTATTCAAGTAGTCACTTTTGGAAACATCTGAGAAAGAAATGATCAGTTATCCATCTGTAAGACATGGATACTTATATGGGCTTTATATTATTATTTTGTTTATTGCATCCAGAGCATGGTTGAAACCACATCCAGTATAGGGAAATGCGTTGGGAAGGTGATGTTGGACCAGTGCACTTGGGAGGTTATCTTTGTGGAGTTTCTGGATCAAAAACATAGATTACCTCCATCAGATTTTAAACCTGAAATGATTACCTGATTTGCCAGGAAGTGACCTAATCTGCCTAACATGACTACAATGATTTTGAGTCCCTCCACAGTTGGTAAGCTACATGTACTCATCCCGCTCCCGTGGTGCACTGGCGTCATGCTCGGAGTGTCCCCCGCCTCACGCCCTATGCCACCGAGGCTCCGGCTCCCCGTGACCCGCTGCGGCGGATATAACGGTGGTAATCTGAAGATGACTGACTGACATCGGTCAAAAGTGTACTTTGACCCATTAAACCCATTTGAACTTTGGAAGAAATTTTTTGAACAAAGGTAAGTTATCTTGGATAGTTTGATCCTTGATTGATGGAGTTATGTGGGTTTTGTGACCTGACAAGGACCTGAGAAGAACAAGGATTTACATTACAACAAAATAAGAGCAAAAAGCAAACATATTTTTTCTGTGCAACTGTAACATTTGTAACTTGAATAAGTAATAAATTCAGAGTTATTTAACATTATATATATACTGTGTATATATATATATATATATATATATATATATATGTATGTATATATATATATATATATATTAGGGCTGTCACTTTAAATGATACATTAGGCTGGAGCTGCTTCTGTGTTACAAAAGGGCCAAATAATAATAATAATATTAATAATGATAATAATGATAATGATAATAATAATAATAATAATAATAATAATAATAATAATAATGGATTAGATTTATACAGCACTTTTCTGGACACTCAAAGACGCTTTAGATCGGATTTATTATTCATTCACTCCTCATTCATACTTGGTGATGGTAAGCTACGTGTGAAGCCACAGCTGCCCTGGGGCAGACTGAGGGAGGCGTCTACAGTGCAGATTGGCAGCGCAGAATCACTGTGTTTTTGTTGATAGTCCCGTCTGCATTCTTTTTATAACTTTCCGCCCCAAGGTCCGAGTGGGCTTGCCTCACTCTCCTGTGTCGCTTCCATCTCTGTTGTCAGTCACCATGCCGCTGACTAGTGGCGCCAGTACGAAATGACATAACACCACTGTCCCTCAATGGGCCAAATTTGCCACTTGCGATTAATTGCGTTAATTTTTGTAGCGCATTAATTTGCAGCGTAATTAATTAATCTAATTAATGTGTTAAAGTGCCAGCCCTGATAATATATATATATATATATATATATATATATATATATATATATATATATATATATATATATATATATATACAATTAACAATTCAAAATTACTGTATGTATGTACAATGACAGATTGGTATGGTTTCTACTTGCCCTGCCATACACAAGCATACAAATAAATACACCGTGAAACGAAAATCAAATGTATCTTTTGCATTACAGTACAATAATTTTCATGCATCATTGTATCTCTACTTTAAGTGATGCTCTTTATATTTCATCCAGGCCACTGTTTTATGAGGCAGCTACCAGCACCCCTGAAATTTGTTTAGTCCATGAGCAGTTATCAGAATCAGGGTACTTTCTTGAGTGCCAAGGGGGAAAAAGCTCTTTGTTGCAGTTGCACTGCTCCATAAAGAACCACAGAAAATGTCAGAATTAGAGAAATGTTTAGAGTAAAGACTTAAAAAAAGAAATTGTATTAAAGGGGAAAATAAATAGAAGAACGTAAAAGTATATTCAGGTATGTACAGTTTTCAGTGTCTGTTTCCATTCCTCCTCCTCACTGTCTGACAGTTAGAGTGAAGAGTTGTATAGTTCCATGGCCACAGGCAGGAAAGATTTCTTGTGGTGCTCAGTAGTGTATCTAGGATTGACTGTGTCCCATTAATAGACTGTGGTACTCATTGTCCAAAATGATCCTTAACTCGGTCAATGTCCTCCTCTCCAACATCACCATCAGAGTCTAAATATGCCCCAACAATGTCACCACAGCCCAGATGATCAGTCTGTTCGGTCTGTTAGTGTCTGCCGCCCTCAGACCACTGCCACAGCACACCACAGCATAAAGGAAAGCACTGGTCACCACAGACCGGTAAAACATCATCAACATGGTATTGCAGATGATGAAGGACCTCAGCCCCCTCGAGAAAAAGAGACAGGCTTGGCCCGTCTTGTGGATTGGAACATTAGCTCGCTAATGTAGCAATGTGTTAGAAAAAATGTCACCACTAAGACAAATACAAAACAAAAGATAATGGCACTTAGCAATTAATAATTTTTGACATGTAAGCAAACAACCACATCATATGACCAAATGATTTTTTTAAATATCATAAACAGTAATTAACATATGTACATTGTCAATTTGAAATGTATTTTTTATGAAGCAATTTGAGTTCCACTGGATTTCTTTGAAGGGTAGCATATTTGCTGTCTTCTTTCCATTCAATCTTCAGATGATGTAATATCCAAAGATTTTGATTACTGCATCATCTTCCTTTTTGTACCACCTTCATTTCAAAGGTGGTACAAAAGGGACCCGCCTTTGAAATGAAGGTGGTTCATTTCAAAGGTGCTTTAAAATGAACCACCTTCAGTTCATTAAAATATTAAAGTTTCTAAAATCTAGAGTGATTATAGAAACTTTAGTTGTCTCTAGAAAATCAACCATTTCTAGAGTGATTTTTCTTTAAACTAAGAAAAAAAAATCCACTTGTTGATATCTACTAATCATGTACTCCATCCACTAATTCTGACGATTTAGACAATCGTATCATTACTCTATTTAATAGCCCCCTAAAGCCAAATGATCAGTAAAAGCCCAGATGGTCCTAAAATTTGTGGTGATCATAGAAGATGAAAATTACTTATTGTGGTGATATATCAGCTTTTCCATTTGCACAATGCTGTGACACTGAGTACAGTCATGCTGAGCACACAGCAAGCTCAAGATCCACTGACCTTAATGTGTGCAATGCTTCAGTCAGTCTATTATTTGGTTTTCCTAGAGTGTTGATTCCTCAGAGGGATTACTACTTGTGTCTGCAGATATGGAGGGACTGTAGAGTTGCTCAATTATTTAATTGAAAAACTATGATTTGATTAAAATAATATATCGATATTAAAGTGCTGCTGAACACTTGTTTTGTCAAGAGAAAAAAACTACTGAAGAAAACAGCGGAGACAAAATGTTTAGATAATGTTAAAAAAACACAGCTAAAAAAGACTAAAATAGAAAAACACACATTAATTGATATTTATGCATTTGCATTGTTTGAAAGAAAATGACTGATAAAAATATAACAGGTTAAACAAATAAATACATACATAATAAATAAAAAACATGAAATCCTTAAAATTGTTAATCTAGCTCACGCAAAGAAAGACGTATTAACCTAAAAACAATGTTGTATATTTGTCCCCTTGTATGAAACAATAAGGATATAGTAATAAGAATTATATAATAATGAATGCTCTAGTTCAACTGGGGACTGAAGGTGAATAAGTTTGAGAATCTTGTCCTATCAGATTCCACATGCAGGACTATTTTGGAGATTTTAAAAAAACTTTTAACTGCCTTTTTGTCTTCGTATTAAGAAGACATTTATTATAACCTCTATTCTACCATCTTTATTATGGTGGAGAAAATAGGCGCCTGAGGGAACTTGGAAAAGACCGAAGCATGAGTGCTCATGAAGCCAGGAAAGGAAAAAAATAACAGAATGTGGAAGAAGGACCTCAAGTGAATTATTTCTTGAGTTTGAAGGCACGATACTCAAGTACTTTTAGCATTGTACTAAAATGACAACAGAAGCGCTACTCACAGGAGAGTGGATCTGTTCTCAGGAAGATCCAGCAAGACAGGAGGCTCAGCTGTCTGGGAGGGGTTGCCTGGCCGAGTTGTGTGTGACACTGAGTCTTTGACACCTATGGAGGACATGTTCAGGATCATATGGACACACAACGGACAATGTTTTAACAGTATAGTTTTAACTGTAATAGTTCATGGAGGTAATGCTTTGTTTTTTTCACATCCTTTAATAGCCTCCTCCTTGTCTGATTCATTTGAGTTTTGAAGTGTTGTTTACACAAAACAAGCTTTTACAACATAAACATGGGCTCTGTGAACAATCTTGAGGTAATGTTTAATCTGTCATTAATTGAAACCCTCCCTAACAATCTTGTCCTTCAGCAAATTTCCTGCACTTCATTCACATCATCAAGATCATTTGTCTCTTCCCGGCATATTGCAGCTGTCTCTATCAGTAAATGGTGTGATTAGGTCATATGCCGTAATCTGGTCCAATTAAGTCCATGTTCGCATTATTCATTGTGCTTTTTCGAAAGACATCATCAACTCCTCGTTGTCTCTCTCTCTTGCTCTCTCTCCACTCACACACACATACACACACACACATACACACACACACACACAGTAGAGCGACGCTCTTCCATACCATAGAGCTGCCAGACGCGGACCTTGTCTTCATAGGGTAGGTCATATTTCAGAGGGTCTCCTACGGGACCCTGGTAGTACGGTCTCATGATGGACTCCATGGCTGAGGTGTGGACCAGACCAATGGCGTGACCAAATTCATGGACTGCGACCGCAAAGAGATCCATCCCGTGAGAGTCTGAATGAGAAATATCAAATGCAATTTTCACATTTTTATACATTTTAGATAAGATATATAGACTCCTGACATACTGGAAATCAATGATAAAATAATATGGTTTTAAACTTGGGTCAGATCTCCTTGTTGGTGATGAGGTGTCTCTCAGGAAAAATGTAGTTCATTGTGTGTTTTCCTTTTCAACCGTATGTGAATGTACACGTGTCACCCCTCCAAATTTTGTTGAACAGTCAGCTCAATCAAAGACAGAGCAACTGAAGGCAGCAAATATGTCATTCACTTTATTTCCTGTCCAGCAGAGTAGGAAATTACTTTAGAAAAGGAAAGTACAGACTTAAATCCTTACATAAAAGTATTCTTTCTTTGCTTTCTAGGTATGAAAAGTGGGCAAAAACATTTTTAAATGTGTCGTAATGAGAGATTATTAATAAAATGTGAGACAGTGGTACTACCTTTAAAGGATTAACTGCTGGTTTTGAAGGTTTAAGACAGATCACCTTGCCACTCTTAGTTGGTGTTAATAGAACCAACAAAAATCCTGTTTATATGTTTATCCCTTTTATAAGTGAACTTTATAGTTTGTGAGTTAAGAGGCATGACAGACAGCTCTGGTGGCTGTGAGTGCTGTTAGGCATGTGGTGTAGTGAGATAACTATGGTAATACTGCTTGAGCCCCTGGGCTGCCAATCAAAACCTGAGTGCAGAAAGACACCTAAAGAGGCTGCTGGCTATTAAAGCACATTTCCCCCGATGTTCAAATAAAAAGGAAAAGGCAAAGCCTCCAAAACTCCTTGTCTGGTTCTGCTAAGCAAGACAAAAGCTGGGGTTTGGATTTGCAAAAATGAGAGTGCTTAGCATGTCAAGCAAAGCTAGCTTAGAGTTCCTCTGTGGCGAGGCTGAAGTTTGTGTTCAGTTAACCTTATGCTGGCTTCGATCTCAGAACATCTTAGCGCTGTGGTCTGCCAAAAGACAAAGGACAATTGGTGATATCACCTGTGCTCACAACACGTGGGATCTTCAGAAGCCGAATGCCAACTCTAATCTACAGGTGCACATGATGCAGAGAGGAATGGTGGATAGAAGGAGGGATTGAGGGCGAGAGAACAGGGATTCAGAACAAAGTAGATGCCGTGTCATTGTATTCATAGTCCATCAGAGGAGAAAAACAAAGCAACTTGGATGCCTGCCGAGAAAGTCAGAGCTGAGAAATTTGGGTGAAAAAAATTAGACACATTGAGTTAAGAGTTGCATCAAAAATACCAGGAGTGGGAAGAGGGGGGAAAAAAGCAATCATTGTAGATGGCATGAGCAGTAGCATGTATCAAACTAATGAAATGGTTTTAATAAGATATTGTACAGATAATCAAATTTCTTGCAGAGTAAATACATTAAGGTGTGAATTTCCCTTGGAATTAATATGATGTATTCAGAATCCTTCAAAATAGCCTGAAACAGGAAGTTAAAAGTTTAATAATATAGAAAGATGCAGGAACTAGACAAGGGCTATCCTTTTCATTGCCAGTTTAAAATCAATAGCTTCTCAGGATATATGGAGAACATACAATTACTGTTTCTAATATGTTTGAAGCAGGCGTCCACCTCTGCCTGGTCTGCAGTCTGTCTGTACATCTCTGCATCCTTCTCTATCTCCCTCACCAGTCCTTACTAACAGCTAGAAAGTTAAGCACATTACACCGCGCTGGCTTCCAGTGCTTCAAAGGATAGATTTTTAAAATCCTATTACTTGTCTAGAAAGCACTGAATGGTCCTTGTAGCCAGACCCCTCAGGTTATCGAGGACGGACTTCCTTAGTGTTCCCTGGATAAAAACCAGGCAAGTTGAAGCAGTGTCCCCACCTAATCTACAGGTTGGCTCAAACTTCCTGACCTTTTCTAAAATTGTCTGCTTTAAATTAGGGCAGACATGAGACATGACATGTTGGTTTGTAACCTGAAAATACAGATTATAATCAGATAATTATATTCCTGATGCCAATGAATGATCAGGCTCTGTTTATATAAAAAATAAATTATGCAAATCAAAGTCAGCATTAGCGTAACATTTAGTGCTTATCCTTTAAAGTACTGAATGCTGATTCACAAAGAAATATGAGTGAGTCATATGAGAAATTTGTGAAACATGGTCGCAAATCAACATGCAGACAGGTGATGGCAGAACACAATCAATGGGTAAACACTATGGACAGACAGGATGCAAGAAGTTGTTTATTCAGACTCTAACATAAGGAAATAACACTTTTCAAATAAAAAGATTTTCAGGTTCTACAGTATATAATTTATTGTCCGCCAAATATTACCCACGGAAAGGTATTTATAAAAGTAAATTCACTAAAATGATCACTCTAAAATACGCTTTCAGCTTTAATGTGCTAAAGGATTTATTTTAATGTATAACATAAAAGGGTCCCTGTGGTGATCTCTTATCACAAACAAAATGTATGTGTATGATGAATGTTTCTCACCCAATCCTTGCTGTTTAATATAGTAACCGAATGAATTTCCTTTCTCATAAAACATTTGCAAAGGCGATATTTTATTTCTTAGTGCTGTGAACTAACCTAAATATGAAGCTGAATTTGAATACCACATTCCTTCAGAGTTACACATTTAATTTTGTAGCTATCCTGCCAGTGAAAGAAAGATAAGATTTGAAATTCTGTAATTATCAGGGACCTTGGCCTAGAGGTAAATCCCAATTTTCTAAAGGCATTTCAATAGACAGTCTTAAAGTAACAGCATGAGACAGAATGTAAAGGCACTATATTGTCTATGTAGCATACAAATAGCATCAGCTTTATTAAACTATCAATATCTGTTCTGAAGGAACGCTACAAAACCGAAGGCAGAGGTATGTCATATTAAAATTTCGTGTCTCCTCAGAATGCTGTCAAAAAGAAATAGGCAGGTTCCTGACCTACAACTGAAAATGTAATGTTTGTTTTATTTGATATAAAATTTCCATCATTTCCGTGAGTGAAAGAAGAAAATATCAACCAAAGTTAAAAAACAAAAAAATCTTTACACTCTAGTCAACAGTCTAAGCTCTGTTTTTAACCCTATGGTGGCTGTCAATCATCAGTTTTAATAAAGATTTAGTACATGTATACCTCACCCTACATTGTTAATTGGTTCCAGAAGGCATGACGTAAGTCTGAAAACAATGTATGTCGAATTAAATTGTCTCCAGGCTAAACTGAAAATAACCTGCATTGAACATTTTCAATAATACAGTATATGGTTAATACAAATCTATTTTAAGCTTACAAAAAATGAGTTTTATTTTTTAACATAGTAGAGAGAAAAAATCTAAATTCATGAATACAGTTTGGCAATGTTTACCATTCACTGTGGGTGCTTTATTTATGAATGAATGATAAAATAAAAGGTTTTTAAGGTTCTAAAACAAATACAAGAAGTATTTTTATTAATTTGCAAGAGTAAAAAAAAAATCATTTTGAATTTATTAATACATACATTGAATTTGGTAGTTTACATCGCTGATGTAGTTAGCTGTGGATCGTCAACATCAACAGCTGACTGTGGCTGTTGTTAAACAAAGTTAAAAAACTGGTTGAGTTTTTTGTAATTTTTTCTTCTTCTTCTCCTCAAGGATTAAATTATAAGGAGCAAAAGCTTACTTTGCTCAAGTAATGTGGATTCAAAACAATCACAGGAATCACGAGTGACTCTGGTATACATCAGACCTATATGTACTTGTACGTATTTTAAAATGCTATGTTTTTATACTTACATCGTACAGTAACATAATATGTGCTTTCAATGGCTTTTCAAGTAATTTTATGATTCCAATATTTGTGACAGATGTAAAGTCAAGTAAAATTATATGACATGATTTTTATTTTTCTGTGTATACAGTAATTGAGAACAACTTAACTCAAAACGACGTCAACCAGGGTATACCGGAATCAGAATCAGAAAATAGTTTATTGCCAGGGACAGTAAAGTTTACCACATGAGGGACTTGACACGGTGTAGCACCGAAACACCGAGGCGGCCATCCGCGGCGCCTGTAAGCATATTCACTGATTTTCTCTGATTACTACAGAAAACAACTACATTTTGAGTCCTCCATCTTTGACTGCCCAGCTCTTTTGAAGCAAATCCCCCACTGATGGAGGTGACTTCATAAACTACTAAACCATTGTACAAAAATTGCCACTGCTGTAGCCTTCTGTGAGGATTAACTGGAGCAGACTGAGCTGGAGTAACATATGGCTTATGATTTTAACAGGGCAAAAGCAAACAATAAAAATGAACACATGTCCCGGTTACATCATAGACTCACCAGCTGGTCTAGTCAGAGTCATCTGCACCTTGGTCTTAAGCTTCACATTGCAAGCAAGCATCTTTGGGGACTGTGACTCCCAGGGAGTCTGTTTCAGCATGTGGTTTTCATGGTAATTTGGGAGTATGTCCAACATGTCCAACATTTTGGGAGTATGTCCAACATGAAATGATCATCGTGGTGTGCGCACACATTCGCTTATTTATTAATATGGTAACTGACGTATTAAGAGCTTGATCTTCATGGCTTATTATTTTGATTCTTCATTCATTCACTCATTTTCAATAATTTGAATAGGAAATCTTAAAAGTCCGACCTAAACAATTATACCTCTAACATGTCTGCATACCTATTTTTAAGCAAGACATTAGCAACTAACTTAACTTAGCAAAAAAACTGGGAACAGGGCTACACAGCATGTCTAGCTCTTCCAGAGAAAAGAAATCCAAAATGTATTTGTTAAACTCATAAAATGCAGACTTTGCATCTTCACAATAGTTTTCTTTGCAGACACGAGAGTGGACTCATCTATTCTGTTTCTAATAAATGGATTGCAAAGTGAAATTTTCTTTTTTTCAAGTGAAAGCAGCTGCATTTTGCTCCTTGTAAAATATTATTTTGAAAATGCATGCTTTAAAGTAAGTAGGGATGGTCGTTTTTATTGTAGTTCTTTTACTTCAAGCTAACAAATTTCTTGTGAGTTTTGTGTAAAATCTTAGTTTTGCAGTTAACTAGTAGCTGCAAATAAACAGTCTAATATTTTTTAGCAGGGTGATCTAGACAAAGGAATATAGTGAAGGCCTATAACACAATGGAAAGACCCATAACATGCATAACTTAAAGTGATTAAATTTACTTTATTGACCCACAGTATAAAAACAGAGTCGTATATTTTACACAAGAGACTACTGTTTTTGTTCTGAGTCTGGTTAAGACTTATTTTCTCAGCTTCTCATTGCCATAAATCAAACAATTTGTTGGAGTACAGTATATAAATCCTTTAATCCCTCTAATTTTTATTTTTTTTTTGCTTTTTACTTAGAAATTTCGAACACTGAAATCCTATGAAGTCGTTAGAATCAAGTGGGATCAATGCAAGTCAACAGGAAATTGAATGGCTTATGTTAATTGCTACTAACATGAATTAATGGAACATGAGTTTATTTGCTCATGGCAGTTAGAGGGAATTAAAGGATGCATCTTTTTATGACTACTAATTAGTTTATGGTAGCAATCACCCTTGTGTTACTTTTTCCTCAGCCTTGTATCTGAAGTTTCTGCATATTACATAGCTCTAACATAATTAATATTAAATGTAGAATCTGTAAATTTACAAAGGGTAGACACAGCTCAGTTCCAAAATACATGATGTGTTCTAGTTTCGGATACAGATGTCTTGGTAAGCATTAAAGTCTAATACAAGTCTTTTTAGATACTGGTTCGAAGTCCTTATTTTAGTTTTTATTTTATTAGCACTCTTGGTGTCTGAAAAGTTTTGGGATATCTTTTTCAGAATATCACGCCATCATTTTCCCTCATTATCCCTCTATCTTCTACTATTTTTTTTAACTTCTGGTTTATCCATTGTCTTCTTCTTTTTAATATAATGAGAGAAAATTCACCAGAGTGTTGACACTCAAAAGCAAAGATCCTCACCTGGAGATCTAAAGGTCCAGGCTTCTTCATCATCAAAATGTGTATCCCCAGCTGTGAACCTCTCTCCTGGGAAGAATGCGTGTGCCACAGTGCCTCCCGGCCCATCAAAGGGATATCCATCATTGTGATCCGCCTTTGTGAAGTCAATTTGAATGTCTGCATCATTTCCTGCTACCTCATGGAAGTTAAGTGGTGCAATGTCACTCCAGACCTTCAAGGCGTAGTACATCAGGGCTCGGACTGTGTCCCTGCCCAGTAAGGCTGAATCCTTGGGGAATGTTCTCACTCTGAGAAGAGAGGAAGGGAAGAGAAATCTTAAATAAGAGATTGAAAAAAGAAGGGTATTGATTATTAGACGCCACACTTTCACTTTCAGGTGGTTTACCTGTTGTACCTCTTCTAACAGCAGTGTTTGCCTTTCACACCCTGAGAAACTTACACAAAAATGTGCTCTGTAATTACCAAACCGTTAAAGTACACCTATCCAAATTTGCTTCTAGTTACACTGTCCAAACTCTAAAGCAAAAATAAAATGGAACAAATCAATTGGGGTGGCTATGGCTCAGTGGTAGAGGAGGTCGTCTAATGATCGTAGGATCGTCCGTTTGATTACCGCTCCCGCTCTTCTAGTCATTTGTGGTTGTGTCCTTGGGCAAGACACTTTACCCTTCTTACCTCCAGTGAGGTACTCACTGGTGTGTGAATGTGTGTAATTATTCCGGTGGTGGTTGGAAAGGTTGTTGGCGCGGATTGGCTGGCACGTTTCCGTCAGTCTGCCCCAGGGCAGCTGTGGCTACACATGTAGTTTACCATCACCATGTGTGAATGAGGAGTGAATGAATAATGGATCCACTGTAAAGTGTCTTTAAGTGCCTAGAAAAGCCCTATATAAATCAAATCCATTATTATTAATAAAAGACACCCTTAAAAATAACACATTTTGACAAAAATTTGCCATTTGTAGTTGCGAATTAAAAAGGTATTGTGTCAACTGTGGCACCTTTTCACAGCCAATAAAAGTGACATTCGTCTTTATTTGATTCTGTGTGTTACAACAATTTGCGTGGAGGATTTCAGGCTCATTGAAGCAGTTGGAATTGAACAAATAGTTCATTTATTAAAAAAGTCTAATACGGTATGTGAGAGTGTTGGTTTTAACATGTGAGTGTTAAACGTGATATGCAATTTATCAGGCCATAAGTCTTTCAGTTATAGTCCATCAGTTTCCATTTTATTTCATTTTTATCTGCTCTGCCTGATAAGATTAATATGATAGAACAGAATTTCCAGTGAATGTTTTTGGTAATGAACAGTGTTTGACTTATATTGTTAATATTCATATTAGTAACGACTTTTATAACTAGCTTTTGTAACTCAGTTTTGTAATTTGATCCTGTCTGCAAATTAAAACCACTATAAAAACTACACCCTTTATTTGTATATACTATATTTTTCTTGTATATAGTGGCATGAAAAAAATGTACATACACGCATGCATGCAATGTGTTGTCATGTATAGACTAACAGTTAATCATAATACAGTGGTACCTCTACTTACGAATGTCTCTACATACAAAATTTTCTACTTAACGCCTCAACAGGAAAATATTGCCTGTAGTTACGAAAGAACTTTCGAGTTACGAAAGATAAAAAATACAGTATGGGCTGATACTCGCAGCTCCCACATCCTTATCGCTGCTCTGCCATTGGCTATTACCTAGCATCCTGGCATCTCATTGGCTAAGAGGGACCTTTGTGTGTAGCTAGATAGGTGTCTCTGCAGCTTTCCTCGTCATTCGGCCTTCGAGCCATGACGTGTTCTGATAGTTTTACGCATATATATTAACTTTTTGAGTATTCGCTATAGACCCCAAGAAAGTGATGGAGAAAAGAGAAAAAGAAAAAACAAAGAAAAGAGTTTTCTCGTCCATACAAACAAAGCAAGAGATAATAGAGAAGCATGAAAAAGGGATGTGTTTGGTTGATCTCACCAAAGAATTTGGCCGTAATGCATCTATAATTGCCACATTATTAGAACAAAAAGGAAGTTTAAGGAGTTTAAGGCATTGCGTGGGTGGTTGGAGAAGTTCAAAAGGAGGACTGGAATTCACTCTGTTATTTGGCATGGTGAGGCAAGATCACATTAACCAAAGAGGTTAAAAAACAATGAGGACAGCTGTTAAAAGGTAAATGACCATCATTTTATTCTTTACTCTATTCTTTTCTTTTTACATTATGCACAACTCTCATTTATTGTGTAATAATCTAATTGTAACATGTATTTGTTACATGTTTTGATGCATTTTTATGCTTATAAAACTTTTATGTCTGAATTTTGGGGGGCTTGGAACGGATAAGGGCATTTGCATGGAAAACGAATCTCTACTTGCGAAATGTTCTACTTACAAAATTTCTTCCAGAACCAATTTATTTCGTAAGTAGAGGTACCACTGCAGATATAATTCTTGGCTAGTCTATCCTTCAACAGAACAGAGCCCTCCTACCTCAGCCTCATCTTGCTCAGCCATGACCAGAAACCTTTGGTTTCAAATGCAACTCTGACATCAGCAGGGACAATTGAGGTGAGAACAGGTATCCTCATTGCATTTATCCCTTTTAACACAGATATTTATTTGACATTAATTTCCACTGGTGAAAAATCTACTGTCTGTTCCAGGACAGCAGATTTTTAAGCAATAATTAATTAAGCAATTAATTAATAATAATAATAATAATTAAGCAATTAATTTCCCTGATGCAAACTCCTTAAGGGATAATTAAAGTTATACTCTTATACTCTAGCAGTTACCTGCAACTCTACTGACAAATAATTCTATTTGTGTTGTTTGTCCACCCCTTGAAGCCCTTATGCCAGTGACCTGCATGTGTCTTTTACGGAAAGGATAAATTGTGAGACACAACAACATTTGCCACAAGCTACATTTCAGACCTTTTATCCCGCATGAACCAGAGCAACAGCTGTTCCAATGACTTTGCTTGTAGCTGGACCTTTGTTGTAAAAGTCAAACTTCTGAACACCTGCCAGAGGAGCTCAGACAAGTGAGATCTCTTTAATCTTTTAACTCTCCACCAGGCACAAAGTTCACACATATATTCAACTGGTGTCTTCTTTTATCTCGGATTCCGTTTTGCTCTCATTCATCACTGCCTACATTTTATCCACTCTCTCCACTCTCAATGCCTGATGGTTTATCTTGTCATGTGATTAATGTACTGTAGTATGCAAAATCTGTTCAATGTGAAAACATTTGTGAAATTACAGTAAATAACTGCACCGAATTTCACTTGAAGGGTACTGTTTCGGAAGTTTTTATTTTTTTTTATTTTATTTTATTTTAGAGGGACAGTATTACTGTATATGTACATTATGTAAAGTGTATCCAAATGTGCAGTATGTATTCACTTTTAATGATATTTAAGGAATGTTGATGTAATACCACTAAAATGGTTCATTGGTTTTACTATTTAACAGTGTATAATCTTTTTCACAGGGGAGACCCAGACAAGAGGACCAGCAACAATATGTTTTCACATAATATCACATAAAATAAAAACAAAGATGACAAAGTCAGAGAAAATGTACACATTGACAGACAGGTTTTACTGGATTTCACTAATGGCTTGAACACTCTCAGGGTCACCATGCTTTGAAGCTTAAATTAGTCTGCAAATTGTTTCAAGTAACAAGCGAAGTAACTTTAAAATAAATTTAGATGATCATGGCATAAATGTTTTAGCCTTTCATGCAAGAGGTTTTATCCATTGACAACAACTCATTCAGAACTGATGAAGCATGTTGAATCGAAGGTGAAAAACATCTTTAAACCCAAAAAAGAAGTCCAGTTGCTTTTAACTCAATCTCCGAATAACTGAAAATCTATATAAACAATGGCAATTGTGGCTACATGTACTGTATGTGGAAGGAGTCACTGATAAACTGACAGGGAAATCTCTCCCCAGCACATTGTAGTTCTCCTTAGCTCTGTGGAGTGTTGTTAAATCTTTCAGCTCACTGGTTCATTTAAACTGCTTGCTACCGAAAAGTGTTTTTCACAACCAATGATGCGTGCAACTTAATTAGGGCAGCTAATTAATATATGACATGAAAAATAAGTCTATGACAAAATGTTGTCACAAAACACATGGGTGACATTAGCCAAGTTACCCAAAAGCAATGACTTATAGCCTGAAAATGAGACTAAATTAATCAAAATGCATGTTTATGTACCAAGCACCTTTAAATTCTAGCATATTATTTACATTCTATTTTGTACAAAAAGAAAACAGCCTTTGAAAAAAAAATCAAGTACAGACATTAAATATGAAGTTAGCGTCAATCATTTGACAATGCATACATAAATTATTTAATATTACAGAATTACTGACAGAATCGCCAGGAGTCCATGAGCTTATTGATTCAGTATACTGTATGATACTGAATCAGTAATAGCAAGCTAAGAACAAGAACAAATTCATCAGTAGCTCTCTGTACTCATCCACAACAGCCCAAGCACATCTCTGTGCTTCTTGTGTTGATGTGATCATAAAAATGTGGCTGCACATACTGCTAGAGTATAGTCCCACTGAAAACCAGAGTTAGCCAAGGTCAATGGTAATGGCTCAACCTCCAAAGACAATTCACCTGCTTATTAGTTGTAATTTAGACGGATGAGGGGAGGTGACTGCGTGTGTTTAGAAGTGCTTGTGTGTTTGGGTGAATGTTGATGAGACAGATAGAGATGGAGACAGAGTGTATGGTTTTGCTCGTGTGAGAGAATGTATGTGCATCCAAATGTGTGTATCAGCATGTAATGTAGTCCACCAAGGTCAGAGCAGTCTCGCCCTGCATCTCAGATGAACTGCTTGTTTTTGCATTTGGACACTATAGCTTTGGTGCATTTAAAGGGAACAAGATGTTATATCTTACAGTGCTCCTATTAAATTCCATTAATTTCACAGAGCTTTGCAAAGATATGCTATGATGATATCAGTTTATCAATATTAAACTGTGATTTTAACAACCTTATCGAGCATGATTTGTTCAAATGCCCATCAGTCAAGAAGATGCTCATTAAACAGCTTGTTCTCATCAAGTCCACTTGATAGATTTTTATGTTTTAGTGTATTAGTATGTATGTAAAGTATCTCAGGTTCAGTGCTCAAACTGTGATGATACACTGCCTGCCATGCCAACATCAGAAATGATGTCACAGAATTCCTCTCCATTAAATTGCAGATATTATTGTCCACTGCTGAAACAAAAACATTTTTTGGAGAAAGCTAAAACATTTTGAGCATGGACTAAATAGTTCAGCAACTAAAAAAATGTGCTGTAGGTCAAAAAGTTGTGTTCATGATTTTGTGGGCAGTAATGGGGTCTTTGTGTCATGACCCTCTCAAATCAACAAAGCCATTAAAAAAAAAATTATGCCTCAAGCTGATGGCTGTGTGATTATGTTTATTTTGGTGAAATTTCACGAATGAGAATCATGAGCGGTTAGAAAATGATTAAAACATGAGCAAATGGAGTTTGGAAAGGAAAAAGTGCAAATGTAAGAGTTTCTGGCTGCGGCATAAAGCAGGAATCAACAGGGATGCAGTGGCTAAGGGTTTTTTAGCAGCAACAGAGCCCCTGAGTGTGCATCATTGACTCACAAATAAATATCTGCGAAGAGAGCCTACATTGAAACGTATCCACATCAATCAAATATAATACCTCCATAAAGAACTGCTCACATCAAAGAATGCCTTGGCACAACTGAGCCAGCAGTCCTGGGCAGAAAGTGAATCTTTGACGACGGTGCGTTAATGACAAAAAGAGGACGGAAGAGGAGGAAAGCTTGAGGAAGACAAAGTATGAAAAAGAGGAATTGTCTGAGGCTGAACAAAATGGAGGAGGAGAAAGCCAACAAAGACATGAAGCATGCCAGTTAATGCCACAGAATAGATGTGTCCACCGTTATTAGTGCATTGAAGAAAAACCATCACATACAAGCTGCTGTTTTGTATTTTATTCATTTTAGTTTGAACTCAACACAGGTGCATTATTTGCCTCGAGGATGTTGATGGAGAAGTACAGAGAAGGTCATAAGGAGCTACACTGTGTCTTTGTAGATCTATGAAAGCCTATGACAGGGTACCCAGAGAGGAACTGTGGTATTGCCTGAGGAAGTCAAGAGTGGCAGAAAAGTACGTTAGAATACTACAGGACATGTACGAGGGCAGCAGAACAAAGGTGAGTTGTGCTTCGGGTGTGACAGATGAGTTAAAAGTAGAGGCGGGACTGATCAGTGATCAGCTCTGAGCCTCTTCCTGAAGTTAGGCTGGAATCCCCATGGACCATGATGTTCGCAGATGACATTGAGAGAAGTGGAGAAGGCTAGATGAGAAGAATTAGCAAAGGTGGGGGACTTTCAATATTTGGGATAAACAGTCCAGAGCATATTGAGTGTAAAAAAGGAGGTGAAGAAACAGATTGAACCAGGCTGGAACAGGTAAAGGAAAGTGTCAGGTGTCTTATGTGACAAAAAAGTCTCCTAAAATGAAAGGCAATGTTTACAAGAGCATGGTGAGGACAGCCATGATGTATGGATTAAAGACAGTACCACTGAAAGAAGACAGGAAGCTGATCTGGAGGTGCTGGAAATGAAGATATTGAGGTTCTCTTTAGGAGTGACCTGGTTTGATAGGATCAGAAATGAGTTCCTCAATGTAATAATCCAGGTAAATTTTTGGAGACAAAGTCAAAGAGAGCAGACTGCAATTTATTAATTTATTACAGGTTGTGAACATCCATCCCTAACATTATTTATCAGAGTTTAATACCAAGTACTATATAATTTCCTTGTTATATATGAAAAGGACAGTCCTCATAAGATAAATATTTTTGTGTGAATCAGAACGCAGAAAACAACTTCTTCAGACTCTAACAACAAAAAAACAAACAAAGAAAACCCACTTGATGTCTTCCGATATAGGATCAGGGATTGACATTGTAGCTTTTTCACTTGTATTTTTATCTAAAACGAGCAGTTTGCCAAGAAATATCACAACCCATCACAGATCTCTGACAATCATTCAAAAATGATTATACCACAGTTCTAGATTTGACAGCAGCTGAAGCACATTGAAAAAATTATTGGTAGAATAAGCTATAAGTTAACATTTGTTGACAGTGGTGTACTGCTTGCTCTGAAATACTGAAGTGCTTAATGTATGAATTGTTGAGCATGGAAAAGAGATTGAGCATTGACTATCATTTTTCCCAGAATAGAGGAAGAGGTTTGCAGTAAATTGTTAAGGTGGCAATAAGTGTACACTATAGGCTACAATGTGTCAGTTATGAAATGTTGCAGCCTCTCAAGACTAAGGAGAGTCTTGTATGCTGCTTCCCAGGACAGCTAAACAAAGTTATCCCTGAGGTAAAGAACTAAAACCCTTAAAGAAAACATCCATCCTGTTCGCTCTGGTTATGATTTCAATGGGACAGTGCTTAGAAGATACAGTTGTTTTGTGCAGAGTTGTAGGACATAAAAATATTCCAAACCAGCCATTATACAACCTAAATACAGTATAACTCCCCAAAACTCTAACCTTGGTAAGGAGAAGACCTGAAAAGCTAAAGCTAAAGAGCGGGAGTTGGCTGTAGAAGTCTACTTCCAGATTCTTTAAGGACAGGTGAAGTTAAAGCAAAGCCATTGACACCCTATTGCATGTTGCCAAATGGGCAAGTCAATGGATCTGGATCAAGATATTAGACAACACCTACACTCTGATTAATACTCTACATCAGGGGTGGACGCTGGAAATGGTCTGAGATTTTGTTGATGAAGTTTTATGAAACTATCATCGAACACCAGTCAAAGAGTGTGTCCATAAGATGACCTTTCCATTATATAAGTTAAGTAACATAATAATCTAATCCTTTTCCCACTATGAAAACCAAAGAGGGAATATAAGAGTGAAAAATATGCCTTACATTTACACAAAATAGACAATATAAAATGTGCTTTCATACCTTTTCAGTGACATTCAATGTAAAATATCATAACAAACCCCTCCCCTCCTGAAATTAGGTACGGCAGTGGCTCAGCAGTAGAGTGGGCGGTAAAGCGGGTCGTCCTGTGTTCCCAAGAATGGCGGTTCGATTCCTACTCCCGCCCACCTAGCCACCTTGGAGTGTGGGCTGACAGTGGGAGGTGTCAGCTCACCTCCAGAGCACTGCCAAGACGCCCTTGAGCAAGGTGCCGTCCCCTTTACAAGTTGCTCATTAGGGCGCAGCATGAAGGAGCTGCCCGCCAACCTGTCTCCCCCACACTGCATGCCTACAGGCCCCCTAATTCCGTGTGTCACAGGCCTGTATAAAATATATATATATATATATGAATATATATACACATATATACACACACACACATATATATATATATATATATATATATATATATATATATATATATATATATATATATATATATATATATATATATATATATATATATATATATATATATATATATATATATATATATATATATATATATATATAGAGAGAGAGAGAGAGAGAGAGAGAGAGAGAGAGAGAGAGAGAGAGAGAGAGAGAGAGAGAGAGAGAGAGAGAGAGAGAGAGAGAGAGAGAGAGTGCAACTGACTAATTTCCCTTCAGGGATGAATATAGTATATAAATTAAAAAAAGAATTTAAAAAAATTCAATGACAGTAAATTAACAACTGCAACTCTATAAATGCAGATTAATGAGAGGGGAAAGAGAATTTAAGATCTCACAGTTTTAGAGGGATTTTATGCTTATGGGATGTTTAATATCTTTTCAGACAGATGAAAAAATCATTTTCTGAAAATGGCAAAGAAGCCCAGCTGTGCTAAATGTACATCATGAGCAAAATTTGTTTTGTGATTGCACACAATATGAGCGACAACAACATTGCTATTACAATATGTTGCATTTTAGATTGTCATTCAGCTTAAAGACATCTTTACAAAATGTCAAAATTCTTTACGACATTCAGGTTCTCACTTTAATTGTCCACGAACACAGATGTGTGGCACTAATGACACATACAGTTTTTGGCAATATGGTGGATGTTCCTGCTAGTAAGTGATGATTTTCCATTTCACAAAACTACAAGCAATTCAGGAAAGCTTTCAAGCAGTTCATAAAGTGGGACCATAGAGTGTCCAAATCAAACAAAATATCTGGATAAAAAAGTGCTTTCATTTAATCAAACCAGAAAACCCTTCTGAGGCAGTAATCTTGTATAGAATAACAGCATTCACTGTACTGCAATGTACTATTGATAAATCAGGCTGTATGGAAACCTACTGAAAATTGACGGACTCTGAACTCAGAAAAAAATCCACAGGTGTCTATAATAAAAGAACATTAAAATTACCATATGTTTCTTGGCAGGAGCTCCAAGCTGAAAGAAGATGTACAAAAGACATGAAGTCTATATACAGTAACAGAATTTTCAGTAGAACTTGGCTGAGAGCTGTGAGTAAAAGGGTGGCATCACTCAGAGGAAAAGACAGGCTGCTGATTTCACAAAGCGGAGCGGAGCTGAGCTGAAGGCATAGTAAGGCATGTGATTGTCAGTAGCAGGATGGAGAGACAGCGACTGTAAGTGAGAAAAAGTGAAGCGTTCCAGTCCTAAAACAGCAGGTCTCCAAAGCAGTGTGTATGCTGGTCCCCCGAAGCAGATGTTAATTCAGTAAAACAGTTTTGGTACAGTGAGATGCTGGATTGCTGCCACACAATTTTCCAGTCTAGCTGAGACTTTATGAGCCCATGTGCACTCATGTTTTAACCTTGAAAAAATGTCTGTATCTCAGACTGAAAACCTCCAGCGGGTGGATGTGGGGGATTATTTCGACAAGGCAACACCACTGGAAAAAGGTCACGTGGTAAAGTGTGAGCAATAAGCCATAACTCTCCTGGCCAGAGTAACAAGTGATTTATGCCATGAACAAATCCTTCCAGGAGTCCTATCTGATACTTTTGAGGTGCAAAACAACCGTTAAGCGGGAAAGTTAAGACCCATGGTGAAGACACTTACATTTCCCATTTGATCCTGACTCTTTTGTGTTTAAATCCAAACATGTTATGATTTGTTCTGACGTCTCATAATTTATAACCAGCATAGAAATTCCAGTCCTGATGGAGTTAGGAACAAGTCCTTTATGCAGCTAGCCAAAAAGTTAGGATTTGGAAACCAGGCTCATTTTCACATTCTTAACCAAGCACCAATTTCCTACATGTGTTTTAGTTGGCTAATCTTTACTACTTACTTGCAAAATTTAGTCATTGCGCCAACAAAATCCAAACCAAAATAATACAGTTAAATATCATCAAAAAAAAAAAAAAAGCTAAACTAACCCTGACACAGTGTTGAACTGATGTGAAGGCTAACATCAACATGCAAATATTTTCACAAATATAGTAACAAGGAGATTATAAGCAAGTATAATTTACCATGTGCATTATAAAAAGTATACATGGCCATCTCTTACTGATTTTATACAATGTACAATTCTTTGGCTTATCCTATGCCATAGTAATTTATATTTACTTTGACTAAGGCAACATTTATGACCATGACCATCACCGGAGTTATATGTATTGCAATTCATCTTCAGATGAACATGACTGTTGGATAAAATTTTCCCTTGTCAATCAATTTAGTAGTCAAGACATTTCACTTCATATAACAAATGTTGATGTGTGGGCTGATTAATGGAACTACAGACACTACTAATACATCACAGCTAGATTATTGGTTTTTACATGTTCAAAATAAATCTACTCGAATTTGGAGTTGTTGTGATTTAGTGTTCAGTTTGGAATATCTCATGCCCATTAAATAAGTTCACTCAAACATTAAAATACATGTAGTAGAGCTTCACCTGCCTCCATGCTGGGCTCCAGCATGAGCATCCAGAAGAATAAGATGACAGGGAGCGGGTACATACGACTGCTTAATACCCCGTTAAATTCTCTTTCTGCTAATTGATGCGTTAGATTAAGGAATGGTGGATTCTTGCACATAGAATAAGGAGCACAAACTGGGACTACAGGAGTCTGATTTATTGAGAGATTAACTGCTCCAGCACTAGTAAGGAAATACAGGCAGTTTTAGAAAAGATGAAGATACATACCTACTGGCAATACATTTGCAGTCACATCTTGGTTTGTTCCATGTTTTTCCTTCTGAGACTGAATATCATAAGTAGGCTTGCCTGACACTACGTCATCTGAAGCTGTTTATCCTCATAACCTATGATATTTTGATGCAGATAGATTATTAGAATCTTGACACTTGATGACTTTTGATCTGGCAGTTGACACCTGACTAGAACTGCTGAGGATGTTCTAATCCGAATCCTCTGTATGTGAAACAGGGCTTTACAGACTCTTCCAAAGTCTGTGCTCCGCCAAGAGATAATGCTGAATGAAATACTTATTTTTAAGAATGAATAAGCTGTGAATCTAGCACAGAAAACATCTTTGGGTGTTCTTCCTCTCTATTCCCTGTTTTTCTCTCAGAATGTACCCTGTGAACCCACCGACGGATTTTTACTTCTCAAATATTTCTCTGGAGTATTAGAAAAGCAGACAGGCATGTGTCCCCCCCCCACCTCTAAATTCATAAATCAACATCACACAAATCATTTTCATCCTGCTGCCTAATCATCTCAGCAATTATGGAGTGTTTTGTTTCTGTCTGTATTGCCTTTGCACTGTTACAGTACACACATTCCTCGGTTCTCCCAAAGCCTACTTATATACATGTTTCTTCAAACCTCCAGTGCCCTGATGCCCTCCTTTCTCTCTGAGTGGAACTGCATTCTACTTTTCTTCTTTCCTACTTTGCAATTAGCCCATCAACTTTTCTCTGCAGGTTACTTTGGCCTATATGGTCCAACCCTCCATAACTTGTACTTGTCAGAGTGAAATAAAGATTTTCCCCATGTATTTATTTCACTAATACTTGTCTAACATGCATATCTTCACTAACGTATTGTGGTTAGCTTTGATTCATGTTCACACACAATCTGCTACTTATACAATGCTTTGGCATTGTGATGATTACAGTGATTGTGATGATGTATGTATAACTGAAGAAACAGTTTGGCCAGTCGTCATAGAAAGCAAAAGCAAAACATCATAAAAGCAGCTTATCAATTTGTTAGTTTACAATTTCCAATTCTAACTGAAGTATTGTGTATGCATTTAAAAACTTAAATGTCCCATGTTATGCTCTTTATAATCAATTTCACAGCGGTCGGACATCCAACTATACCGTATTCAAAAGGTATTGCCTCAAACTGATCCGTGGTCCTGAATTTCAGCTGTCTAAAAGTTGGTCATATGAGCTCTACAGTGAACAAGCTGTTTCTGTGCCTGCACTTTTAAATTCTAATGAGCTCAGTCTGTCAACATTACACACCCCTATGATGGGGAGGATGTGGCTAACGGCAACATAGCCGATATTGTAATTAAAAATAAACACAGTCACCGTCTCTTACGTTCTTTGTCTGGGACAGAACAGAAACACTTATATCGATTTATACAACTAACAACTTGCATGTCTAGCTCTGAGCAACGACATTGTGACACACTGCTACCTTCAGTGATGTGCGGTCAGGGGCTCACCTGCCATCATGAAAGAAAAAAATGGAAAATCGAATAAATAAATTAAGTGCTAATATTTATCAAGCGATGTGTATTATAAACTTATTTTCCATTTAACGTCACCAATTTTAGGTTAGTTTTACTCAAAATCACTGAATTTTCACATTTACTGCTGCAATACGTAGCAGAGACCTGCGGTGAGGCACCAGCCAGTTGTGCCTCACCGTGGATTGTGCGATACCTCAGAATGCTGTGCTGGTAGCTATACAGTGAGACCGTAATGCCATCTCTCTATATGTTGTTATTGAAATGTTCAAACACGTTTGCTCTATAAACTAAATTCCCGTAATTTAGCTAATGTATATAATGTACAGTGTTTTTGTGTCAACAGCTGCATGTGTGTAACGTCTTTCTTGAGCTGAGCGGTCCTGAAACCGCTGTGAAAATGCACTGGGTGAGGTACAAATATACCTGGCCTCATGGATAGGCGGCGCTGGTGATCCCGGGGCTTCGTCTTGGGACTCCTCAGCCAAAGAATAAGTGAATGCAGGCTACGATCTACATTAAGTCAAGTGCAGCAATTACTTTTATTCAACTCGCCTATTCAAATGGGGGATTAAATATTACAAACTGAAGGAAGATAGGGACAATTTTTACAAATAAGTTATTTATGCGTTTGTTAAGAGGGAGCGGCGCAGGGACTTCATTTAAAAGTAAACCTGACATATTAATAGGTAGGTAACAACATTACGTTTCTTTAATCAAAAATGCTTATTTGTGTGTTACAGTTTGTATGTGTAAATCATTCTGCAATGAGACTTTAACATAGCTCACACACTGTTGCTAATTAAATGGTGAATAAGCTACACTGTAGGTTCATATTTTTGTAAATCTGATCACGTGATCATGATGACGTCGATGCCTCACCAGCCATGAACCTCACCGCACGTCACTGGCTACCTTACTGGACAAACTAAACTACACCTTGGGATGAACGCCCCCATATCCGGGGAGAGAGGAGTGTTCTCACGAAGATGGTGGCTGCTTATGTAAATCACTCCTGCTGTTACATCGTGACAGGAGCTGAGTCTAAGCTGCAAGTTTCAGCACCGTTTCACCAGTGGGTGGGCTGCAGAGTTGATGCAGGACCCTTTTTTGTCCTTGTTCTAGGAGTTGGTAGGCTCAGGCAGGACCACTGTATATAAGTAGCAACCAGAAAAAATGTGCTTTTCATAACACGAGAACTTTATTGTATTGACAAACTGTATCTCAACATGGAATATTTTCTCAGCGTAGTCCAGTCAACCTGTCAGCTTCGGTGTGCACATGCAGCACTATAGGACGCTGAACTGGACTGTCAAGCACCCTGCTGCCCCTCAAAAAAATCAATTTAATCACTTAATAGTTATAAAAACAGTTCACTAAAGTGTCAAATTATTACTATTTTGCTGAACATCATGGAATGATTACAGTATGTTTACTACAGATAGCAAAAACTGCAAATCAAGTCTGCTGCTGCTTAGTTCCCCTGAGGTTTGTCTGGTGCACTTAAAAACTTTGCAACTCCAAAACATTTGTAAGGCTACGTATTCAGCAATCAGCACAAACTAAAATGGCTGTGCTCATTGCAATAAACTGCAAGGCTGCAACTGATCAGTTGTCACCTTGTGTGAGGACATTCGTCACTGTTCCATCTGTTACTGGAAATTTTCATTAATTACTCATTCACTATTTAAGTAATGTTAATGGTTCAGGGTGAAGTAAATGCTACCGTAAGCATAGTAATTTACTGAAAATAAAAATGCTATACTCTTTGGTGAATGTCCTGGAAGTCTAATATCGCAGGACCCTTAATATTACTAATATTACTCAGCATTCAATGCAAACAGCTGAGAAAAATGACTTGTATCAGTTATTTGGTCATTAATTTAAGAATATGATGTGACCTTGAGGTTTGGGGAAAGTTTCACTCTAGGCCAAGGTGGTGGACAAACAGACTGACAGAACAGCAATACCAACTGTGGAGTGATGCCCATATCAGGGCTTCAGTACTGTTAAGTGTCCACTACAATACAATATGACGGCATATGCACAGACACACACTAGTAATGTCTGCACAATGCATCATCTCACTCATTAATCAGATGTGAATTGATCATTCCTGCCATTAAACAAGTTAGGTCAGGTCAGGTTTCATTAGCGATAGTGTTATTTGCTGAACTTGGTGAGAGGGGAATGTTTTTGAATAGTTAAAGAGGCTGTGAGGAAATTCTATCAAATAGACTGAACAATTGTCACATGCTGAAACCAAACAGGTATGTACAACTTCATGTGAGTGTATTTGTAACGTATTGGGTGTGTTCTTTTTGTGAAAATGTGCATCTATGTTCAAATCCACTGTACTGATGAGTAGTTGTTTTTACTGCATGGGTACACACAGCACACACAATCTCAGTTCATTGCCCTGTTGAATCACCCTGAACAGTGTGTGTGAATCAGTGCAGGCAATCCATATGTTTCACTGCCTCTTCATCAAAGCTGTATCCCGAGCAGATGTTCCACCTGCATTACCAAGACAGTACTATTTTATTTCATGCAGCATAAAATATAGAATGACTCTGTAATACATTACTTTATCTTTAGCAATCATATAAATTATTATTGTCGAGAGAAAAGGAGATTCACTAATTCCTTTTTGTTTTCAATGACAAACCAATAACAACAGATGTCCTCTAGCTGAGCAGGGAGATTCTATTAAATGCATGAAACCTACTTGGAAACACTTCTCCAACATTCAACAGATGGAATTAATAGATTCCTCTCACCAGAGAGACATATAGGGATCAAGATGAGAGTGCCAGAATACAAATATGCCATAAAAACACTGGTGTAGATCCTATGGCACGCCTCTTTCATATTTGTCATATCGCTACTGACAGCCTTTTTAAAGTGGAGGTCACTCAGTTCGTGGCGCAGTCAATCAGAGGGGTTGATGGTCTAAATAAATTACTCCAGGGAGAGATTTGCACAGATAGACAAAAAAATGCAGTGGTTTATGACTTCCTGCTCTCAGTGATGCATCACTGTAATGAACTGGGCTGGAATGAACTAAATTGTGTTCGGCTTAGATGACAGGGTCTCATTAGACATAGAGTGAGCTATAAACAAAAACACATCACATTGTACACATTGTTAAAGTGGAAATATTTCAAGTTCAGCTCAGTGAGAAACAGTATATGTCCACTGGTATCTTAATCGTGTAGTTAATGCAAATTAACAGTAACCTAGATGACTTTGAGAATCAATATTTCAGCTATGTTTGTGAATTCCCTGTCATCACTGACTCTAGCTGCTGCTGACTTATTTTGTGATAGTCCAGCAACAATAACACTGCTAAAAATAACCCATTGTACTCATGATCATTGATTCACTAACACTGTGTAGCATCCTTCAAAAGTCAGCATTACTTGAGATGTAAATAGTATATGAGACTAATCTTGATATAACCTCATGTCTTAGTAGACAGTATAGTTCATGTACCCCTACCTCCAGGATAGATGCTGCTTATTCCATTTGTTCTGAGGAGTCAGGGCACGTTTCCTCCGTCCCATTGTCACCTCTGCCTCTGAAACATCTGGCAGAGAACATCTGGGTGTTTTCATTAGGCCCAGTGTGGCTTGGTCTAAAGAGGAAAGCAGAGGAAATCATAGAGACTAATGACTGTAAGTTTACTAAATCTAATATTTGTATAAAACCATAAATATAACTTTATGACTTAGACTTGACAGGTAGAAGACAAAGATTCTTAAACTAATAATGAAAAAATATATTTAAATTAAAAACTGTGTAAATACACCACTGCAGCTCAACATCTGTTTGATTGCTCCAATCACCGCAACTCCAAGGATGTCCTCATATACATAATTATTTGTATACACAGGGGTTTCCGAGATCCCATCAAGGCCATAAATCATAAATCCTCTGCACTTCTATGTGCAACAACACACACACACACACACACACACACACACACACACACACACACACACACACACACACACACACACACACACACACACACACAAAACACTCAAACACAGAATCATGCGTAAGAAATGTTTGCTATTTGGTTTGGTCTGTAATATAATTTTGTGGTGGGCGTGTGAGAGGTAGTGTAATCTTTGCTTCAGAAATGATGCATTCAGTACATGAGACAGAATGTATAGAAGTCAATATACTTTATTTCTGCTGTATACCACCTGCACTGCAGTAGTTATTTTCCTATGTGTGTGTTTATGACAAGTTGTCTGTGCAATCCAATACAAGAGAGCTGAAGTTAATGCTACAGTACATCTCTAAAGTTAAATGGCCACTACATCATAAGCAGTTTCCAAAGCAATCGTTTGTGGTTTTGTTGGTTGGATAACATTGTGTTGATTTAAGCCAAAGTGTCCTCCATATTTTCTTATTTTCTCTGGAGCCATGAATTAAACATGAAATACATAGAGTTTCCATCCATCCAAAGTCCCAACAGTCTCTCAAGAGCTCACTCTTTCACCAGAATCAAACATGGCTACATACCAAAGACTCCAGTCTCTTTCAACCCGCCAAATTTCTGCATGGCTTTGATGGCCTTGGTCAGAGCCTCTTTGGTCTGAAGCTGCCCAGTCACTGGGTCAGGAGGCGGGAGGTAGCCAAACTTACTCAGCCAGTCCTGAAAGGGAAACAGCAGACATGGAATTCAAAAGTCTTTCAAGCCATTTAAATAATTCCAAGTATCCCATAGTGATGAAGAAGGTCTAACACCTGTTCATGTTTACTGTCTGGGAACACTGTTCATACTGGGAGAGCTTTAAGTCTAAATGCACCACATGTTCCCCAAATGACACTTTCCAACAGAAAATGAACTATTAATGAAGATGTTGTCACAGCTGACATTTTGACATGACATTAAAGGACAAAGCACAGCAAATTTAAACATTATTAAGGTAAAATGACTCCATCCCACCATAAGTCAGCTGGGATAGGCTCCAGTAACCCCCATGACCCACAAAAGCGGAAGAAGAGGTCAGGAAGATAAATGAATGTCTGGATTTAGATGCTTTTGCTCCAGGATTGATTCAATAAAATAATGCCGAGGGCAGGTTTATGATTGAAGCACACTATCATTATATGTTCACACATCCAGCAGCTTAAAGGTTAGAATGATCATGGAAAAGGAAAGACAAGCAATAATGGTGAAAAAAACCCCGCAGTTGTTAAGGATAAAAATAAATAGCTGTCTTAGAAGTCTGTGTGGCATAAATATAGTTTGTAGTGTATATGTGGTCTGGGTCATAGACATGAAATACTGGTGCAGGTTAAGATGAGATGCAGGCTCCACTTAATCAATTTAAAGTTCAAATGCCATCTCCCCTAATTTTCATTTATTGAAGGATAGGTCATCTTGCTGAAAGTTGTTTCTCAGAGTTAGCTCCAGAATGAGACCCCTACAGCTAATATAGATTTAGCAGGCTGCTCAAGGACCAACTCGCTTACAGTCTCATCTCACCCAGTCGCTTTGGTCGAATGTACTTCACCGCACTTCAGCCGCTTAGTAAATATGTTCACCGTACATAGTGCAGAAGAGAAAAGGACCTTTTCACTACAAATATGAGTGTTTAAATCCTGTGTTTATCGAATGTAAAGCTTCAAAAGGCAAGGAAAAACATACTGTACATTTCAAAAACAGAACTGAAAATGGTTTACATAGGATTGAAATTGTTGAATTGCAGTCAAATAAATAAGAATGACAAAAAAAGTAATAGACAAAGAATGTAAACAGCAGATTATTTTTACTTTTGCATATAAAAGATGATGCAGTTAAGTTTTAGAAGAATTTTAGATACTTTATGGTTAAAGCTATTCTGCATGATGATTACTGAATAACTTGTGTTGGATATTTATGCCTGATCTAAAAGGATACAGGCATGTTCAATAGATAGAAAACAAAATAATATAACAAACTGAATTGCAATAAGCCTGTTTAAAACACTGTGAGTTCATTGCTAATGCACAGATGCCTGAGAAAAAATGTTCAGTGGTGAAATGCAAGACACAAAAAGACTAAAAGAAGTGTGGAGAGAGGGAAACACATATTTTTTGCAGGGAAAGAAACACTAAACACGATGAGGGTCCTGGCGGAAATGGCTGACACCTACGTATTCTTTAATCATACATTATTAAGACACAAAACAGGATGAACCCTCCAGTATTCAAATATTCTGCTATACACCAAATGAGAGAAATACATTCAGTCAACATATTCTGCTAATACCTGCCACCCCTTTTCTCCAAAAGATCACTTTAACTCTACCTCTGCCGTGGCTGATATAAAAGTTTGAAATGTCTTATTCAAGTTGTAAAACAGAGTTAAGAAGAAGCAGTTGAATAAACAAGCAAATAAATGTCTTACAAACTAGGTTACTTGTGTCACCTACAGGAAAACGGAAAAGTAACTGTGCTCCACACATTATTATTTGGAATGAGACATCTATTAAAATTAAAATTCTTGTATTAAACCGCCATGAGACTAAATTATATAGTTATGCTTCAAAAGCACAAAAAAAGGATAAGTTAAGACATTCGTTTCAAGTTTTCAAGTTTATTTATTCGTATATAGCCCAGATTCAACAAACAATGTCTCAAAGGGCTTTACATTCTGCACATGGACGAAATCCCTCTGAGCTTTGTGCACTGCGAGCAGTTCCGACCCTCACATCGGATAAGGAACAACTCCCCCCAAAACCCTTTTAACAGGAAAAATGGATGGGAGAAACCTCAGGAAGATTGCAGAGGAGGGACCCCTCTTCCAGGAGTGGACAGAGGGGTCTCAGTATATACTGAGATTGTGTAAAACAATCTCAGTATATACTACACATAAACACTATATTACTTACACGATCAGTATGACCAGTGTGAATTGTAAAATTGTACCTCGAAATATGTACGTATGTTCGAATCTCTTCCACTACTCTTAGTACTTATCCTATTGCTGTCTACCCTATTATTCCATTCTCGCTGAATGCTGCATCTGTGATCTTGAAAATTTCCCCACTTTGGGATGAATAAACGATTATCTTGTCTTGCTAAAAGATGCTAAAAAGTTGAAGAGTTGCCGCATTGGACCTCTTAGTTGTTAACATTAGCATACTAACATTGAAATTACCACTAAACATTTAAGACTGATAGTTTTAGTTTTGCAAGTATTCATTCATATATCATAGAAAACAAACAAAAAAATCATGGTGATGAGAAGTCACGAAACCAATCCAGAGACTTTTCGATCTCCAATTGTAGACGGACATTGCTAGTAACTCAGTGGGGAGGCACTAGCTCAATCCACTAGGTCTTGCGGAGGGTAACCGGTTCAAGACCTGCGTGGACAGGTGCCAGTTCACTCCCTGACCACTACTGAAGTGCCCTTGAGCAAGGTACCGTCCAGTCACAAGTTGCTTATTGGAACTGTGTCTCATGATAGGATTTTTCACAAAAAAAATATCATTGTGGATGGAGCAAGGATGTTTTTCTGTCATGACTGCCAAAATGGGACATCTATCTAACTGGAAGGATGCTGAGAGGTGACTGTGTAGAGACTGTGACTTACTGTGAATGTCAGCAGGTATGTCTGTGAAGCCAAATAAAGTGAGAATGTACTCCCAAAATCCACCTCACTCAGAATAGACACACAACAGGAAAAAAGCTGACAAGATGTGGGGGGTAAAAGAGATGTGGGAGGCATCAGATGTTCAAGTTTAAGGATTGACTCATTGTCAATGCAGCCTCCCACTGTACAGCCAAGTAAACATGAAACCAAACCACAGACTATGAAACATTAAGGGAGTGTGTGGATTTGAGTCACACATGAAATGCACAACTAACAGATCAAACAAAAGAAGACACACTAAATCATTCACAGATGACTGTCTCCTTTGATTCCTGTTGCTTCTTGTTTAAAGACATTATTTTAATGTCTTTAAAACATGATGGGACAATAGGTCAGTGTGAGGGCAACTACATTTACCATTGTGTGTTAAAGTCAACTTTGATTGAGACTTCCATAAATTAGTACATCTCTAAAGTGACATGAAATAGTCAGACTCTGTAACATTTTGAGGGCTGCTTTCCAAGCAAGCAAAGTCAGAATTTGGACAACAAAGACAGTTATAAGGATTTTCATTGTGATAGTAATATAGATCCACCCTGTCTTTAATATAAATAGACCACAGTAGGACTCTATAAGGAAAAATAACTGATCGTTTGAAAAAGTCCTTGGGGCTCAATTTAGAGTGTAAGCCTTAACAGAAACTCTGCATGTATCAAAGAGATAGAATGAGTCATGATGCAAATGGGTAGTCTGATAGTCCAACTAAGACCGAGGATTGGGAGTAAGTCTCTTGAGAGAACAAATGATTAACATTTTTTTAACGAAAAGGGGTTCGACTCAGTGAACACAGTTCCTCTTTGGTCCCATGAATTGTGCTACCTGTTTGTTATCCTTATTATTTGCTGGTCAAGAATTTAGCCGAGCAAGAGTTTATTTTTTAATTGTCAGACAGAGAGAACATGTAGGAAGGATGTCATGTGGGATGACAGCAGACTCTGACAGAAGCACCTTTACATCTTGCACTTTAAATAATTGTCTGCCCAGTGAAAGGTACACTCCTTGACAAAAAAGTAGGACATGATTTACTATATTTTTTTTCCTACTTGCTCTTCCCGCAATTCATCCATGCTTCCAGATTTTCTGCCAACCTGTCTGGCAGTGATTTGCAGCCATATTTTCTCTATGGGGATAAGAGCTGGTGCCTGACCAGGCCAATCTACAAAGAATGCTGCTCACGCCATGCCATTGTTGTTTCTACTGCATGTGCTATCACATTAAGGTGTTGAAAAATGGGTTGTTGTCTTATATTTCCATTACACAACCTGTTCAAGCTTTGAAGCAACTTATTTTGTAAGAGCATTCATTGGATTTTTCCAATGAAGTGATCTTGACTTCTGAAAGTTCATGAAATTCATTTTCAAAATTCAAGTTTTTAGGTCATTTAAAATGGAAATGACAGCTTCTCTCTTCTCACCCAATGAAGCAACTCAGCTGAATGTTTTTTGAAGTAGGTTTAAGTTGGTTTGTACTGAGACACAGTATTGGTAAACTTGTTTGACACTTCAGTACCAGTAAATTCATTAACATACAAATACCTGTGTCCTTTATGAAAATGTGTAGCATTAACATGAAACTGAAGTATGTTCTAAGGCATGTATCTAGATTTCACTAATGATCAATTCAAGATGGAATTGTATTTGAAAGCATCACATTCATTCAGTCATCCACTTCACCCGCCGTCGCGGGGTTGTTGGAGCCTATCCCACCAGATTTGGGACATGAGGCAGGGTACATTCTGGGTGCGACGCCAGTGCACCACGGAGCCACATGAGAGACAGACAAACATGTACGCACACACTAACACCTACGGGCAATTTGAGACCAGTCAGTTTGCCTGAAGTGCATGGCTGGAGGAAGCCGGCGAACCCAGAGAGAGCACATGCAGACACAGAGAGAGCATACAAACTCCAAACAGAGCAGCACTCAAACCTGGAACAGCCTTGATATGTGGCCGCCCTGCATATCACATTTTATTTTTAAATTTTATTATCACATATTTGGTCTCTATTTAATAAAGCAGTATAACTATGTAAAAGGATATAGGTTACCTGTTCTTTTCCACAGAAGTCTACAGTCTGTGTAAAGTTTGGTAGAAATTGGTTGAACAACAGCAATAAACATAATTATAACATTACATAACATTTATTTATGCAGTTACTTATTTATTTTACCTTTAAACTGTTGTTTAGTTGCAGGGTAAAGGATTGACTATTATTATAAGTTGTCTGAGGCTCCCTCTGAATTCATTGCGGACTGTGTTAAGAAGGCAGTGACATATTCTATATTGGTGGAATCATATCTGGTTCTTAATGAGACACTTTCCCCCACTTGTATCCATTTACAATTGAATCACTTCAGAAGAACATCTGGAACAGCAGGGAAAACATGAAGGATTGTGTAACACACACACACACACACACACACACACACACACACACACACACACACACACACACACACACACACACACACACACACACACACACACACACACACACACACACACATATATATATATAAGAATAAATCATGTTTTTAAAGATTTTAAAAAAGTATTTAAAAATAAAGCTTCCGCGATAGAGTGACCAACCATCTTATTATTTATAGTGATTTAAATGTTTAAGACCCTCCCCATACGGATATTAAGCCTCCTTCTACCTGTATTACCTTTTCCCATACTCTTATCGACTGTTTAAAGCACTTTTGTGTCTCAGGTGAGTCCGAGACTCATGGAGCGAGTGCACTTCCGGATGACATCAGCCAATAGAATGCGCCTATGGTATCACGTGACTGCCTACCAAAAATCTGCAATGAGGTGAAGTCGCGAGAGTTAATGCGCGAATGCGCAAGGGCGCACTGTAAATGTTAAATATAAAATAGTGAACAAATCAAATTTTCTTTTTATGGGTAAGTACTCCTAAAATCCTCTTCTACCAAATCAGTAATTTAAAAAGTGCAGTTTTAAGAATTTTATCATTCAATTTATCTATATTTCAACAAGGTATGTAATGATACACAGAGCTCAAACGTGAGTAAAAACATCCACTGATAAAGGTTGTCTTTACATAACATCATTATATTTCTCATCTACAGTGTTTATTGCTTCACTAAGATACTGCAATTTTAATTAGACACTATTTTTCACAGGGCATCTGTAAAGATCCTGCAACAATAATATAAGCAGATACTACATATAACACAAATAAAAAAGCATTAATAGGTTAGTTTTAATGAAAAGTTGGAAAAAGTGGATGGTATAATAGATCCAAACCTCAAAAGTAGGGAACATGCCAGACCTCATGCAGACTGTAAATGGGGCTGTTGGTTTAGATTGTAGGGATTGTAGTGCTTAAAATGGTTTGGAGTCACTGTATTACAGGATGCTGCAACATTATTGAATCTAATACAGTTGTCAGTTTAGGTCTCACTGATTTAAATATTCCTGAAATGTGGAAGCAACAAGAAAACCACTCGGGTACTTAATACAGTTTTTAAGTCTTTGATACGCTCTAAGGCTGAATTTATACTAGTTACAAATTCAGCTATTTATATGTTGAGTTATTTATACGAGGAGTTGAAAATCCATACGCATACAAATAGCCGCTCGGCATTAAGGTGGGTATAAAATCATTCAAGGTTTTCTTTGTTCAATTTTTTTGCTGTTACATGTGGAAAAAAAACAATTACACTGAATTGCTGAGTCATGCTCACAGTAATCCTATTAGCAGGTTAACTGCTACAGCAGACATTTATTGGTTGGTTTCAGCTTCTCATGTCTTCCCTTGCTTCCTATTTCTTATTCAGTTTGTATGCATGGAGTCACAGGCTTGCTGACTGATGAGATGATAATTTTCACTGTGTAGTACCAACTCAACTCAACATGAATCAGTTGTTACCATGCAGGATGGTACCTTTTCGCCACGCATGTGTACACTTCAATGCAACACACAACTCTTGTCCACCTCTTATGATCCACTCATCAGCTGTTTAAGACAGGAACAGCAGCAATTCATCAACATTTCAGGTACCAGGTACTGTTTTACCATTGGAAGTGCAAAGAAAAGGCATGTAGCACCCGGAGGAGTTGAGCTGCTGGAAATGGGGTCACCATTAAGTTGAGACAGACATGAGAGAAGCGGATCAAAGTGACGAATTATCCTGAACAAAGCACCCAGTATTTAACACATTCCCTCATCCCCCTGTTCCAAATTTAAGTCATCACAACATCAAACAACACATCCTGCCAAGGGACGAACTCTCTCCCTGAAAGGTCAAAGTTCACATTGCCATTCCTTCAGCCTCTATATAAAACTCATCTGTTCCATCCGTCCTGCTTCTGATTTGCCTTTTCTAACAAAACGTTCCACTGTTTTCCCCAATCAACAGCTGCAGTCCCTTCAACATGTCCCTTATTGACAAGGAATGAGTCACAGGGAGACATTTAACCTCTCAACCTCAATGTCCCTCAGCACTGGATGAAACAGTCATGACCACTTCGGTGTTAACACTGCTGCTTAATGCTTCAGGGACAAAAGGAGCATTTGTAAAACTGAAAATAGGTAATTTTTGGTATTATTATTGCATTTTGCAAATTGTCATAGTGCTTTAATTTGTGGTTTTCTTGAATCAATCATCTATTATACCTGTATAACAAGAATAGTTACTATGACAGTGACATCAATTCAACACCATTTTTATTCCTGTCTGTTTGAATCCTGACAACTCCTACCAGACAGTGGCACAACATCCTTTATCCATTTGGATCCAGCATCTAACTAGAAGCAGCAGCTAAGCTAAAGCAGCACTATTGTGAATCAGTCATATAGCTTCAGATGATGTTTTTGAACTGTTTTTATGAACTATATAATCTAAACCACGTTTAACTAGGAGTGTGCTCAACTCTATCAACACTAAGTTCCAATTTCACCATAGCTGTTTGATAGGTAGAGGGTGACATATGAGCACGCATCACACTGTTTGACATATTATTCAATACTAACACAAAATGTGTTTATAAATGTAAACATATAGGACTGTAAGAATATGTTCTTGTGTGACATGAGCGGAACAGTTAATGGCAGGAGCTGGTTTGAATGAGAAGGGAGTGGTATGAAAAAATGGAGGAAGAGTGTAAAATTGTGAATGTAATAGAGAAGGTCTTTTTATACCAATAAGTTGATCTGACATAAGCATGGAGCATTTTGGCCATTTTGCTCACCCCTACTGGAAAATAAATTTTTTCTATTAATTTTGTCCTTTTTCTCAGAACATCCTCATCTCATTAACATTTTTGGGATTCCTGAAAGAAGATGATATGAAATACTCAGTTCTTTTGGTATATTTTATAAATTAAACCAAGAATCAAAAGGTCAGATAGTTTTCACACTTTTCTTTTAGAGAAATGAATGACCTTTGTTGCTTATTGGAACTTACCCCTAAAACTGCAAGGCAAAAACAACTCGGCTCTGTTTGATATGGTAGGAGTTTTTTAGGCTTTTCAGAAGAAGTTGAACATTTTCAAAGTGGCTCTGAGAGGTCTGTCCACATTTTCCAGCAATTAAACAAAATGCAAGGTGACAGCAAAGTTTTATCTCAAGTTGAGTCCAAACTAAATCTTTTTGGAAATCTCTAATCATTTTGACAACTTAGCCTTGGAGTGCACATATTTGTTACCACCAAACTTCACCAAGGTTCAGGAGGAGGCTAAACAGATCTTAAAGTGCTGATACTGGATATCTACTGGGATTTCCTGACACTAACTCCCCCTGGTTGACGATGATACCTGAGACTGATTGCCAACAAATTGTGACATTAATTATAAAGTGGCAGAACACATCTCGAAAATATCTGGCTCTACATACAATAATATATCAGCTTTCTCAACACATTAAATAATGAAAATAACTATTTTCAGGACTGAAAACCCCTGTCTTCTCAAGGTTTATAATACAACCAGATAACACCACTTCTTCCCACCAAAATGTGAAACGAAAGACAATGAATGTGAATGTGTGTATGAATTTGTGACATGTAATCCTTGATAACAGTTTTGTCTTCTATCTATAGGTTACTATTTAGCACTGGTCAGCCTAAAAGACTTTTTATTTGAGGGTGCAATGTTTTTATTCACTGAAAAGAATTTTACAATGCAAATTTAGATATTTGCAATTCAGTTTTGGCTAAAACAGCCTGGAAGACAGCGGTAGTGTCTCAATGCGGTAATGGATCAATGTAGTCAAAGACTTGTGTCAAAAACATTTAATCAGCAAAACATTTTATACCTTGTGAGGCACTGGCTTGAGAGAGCTATGAGGTTTGATTGACAGCACAGTATCTAGGTGATGAGAGCTCTGACATTGTGTTCCGACCAATTAGGTGAGACTCTTAGCATCCCTGGCCACCTGAGGTGGGGTCTAGTCCTCGTCGTCAGCCGTGGCACTACCATATTGTTCTGGAGTGTCATGCTGCTGGTCAAGTTATGTCAGTGAGCCACGTGGATTTTGCATTCCATCTTAATGAAGGATAGTGGCATTACAATCATTCAGTGGGCAGGTTGTTTGGTAGAAGATGGATTTGGGACTGAGTTCAGGATTGGAGGAGCGCCTGTTGTTCTTTTGAAAGAGGACACATTTATCGGTGGAAAATGATCCAGGAGATTGCAGTGAAATATATGGCGAGCCAATCAGTGAGAAAGACTACTGTATTCCTTTTATGTGCGGTAAGATATACATACAATATATTTAACCGCAACCACACCTGGATTGAGCCCCAACAATCAATCCAACAATTCAGCATCAAACTGACTGGACTGGGAAATTTCAAAGAGGAAAGTTTTATTTATGCACGTCTTTTATTATTTTAATTTATTATTTCCACTGTTGAATCATGTTCTGTTTTACGTTTAATACAGTTATATATTTTAAACCATTTGTGTTTCTCCTTTCTGTCAGTCACAACCCTGGCCTCCTCCTAGTTACCACCACTATAGCCGCTGCAGCGGGTCACAGGGAGCCAGAGCCTATCTTGGCGGCATAGGGCGTGAGGCGGGGGACAATCTGGGCACGACGCCAGTGCACCACGGCGCCACACACAAAGACATACAACCATGCACACACACACACTTATTCCTACGGGCAAGTTGGAACGGCCAATCAACCTGAAGCGCATGCTTTTGGAGGTAGGAGGAAACCGGAGAACCCGGAGAGAACCCACGCAGACACGGGGAGAGCATGCGAACTCCACAGAGAGCGGGACTCGACCCGGGTCCGCCGTGTTGTGAGGCTGCAGCGCTAACTACTGCACCACTGTGCCACCCCTTCTGATTACTGGTTCATCTTGAATATATTCCTTTACAGAGTTAACGTAATTGACACAGGGGTTACACTTACTCTATAAAAAGAACTACAGAGATTTAAATAGTTTTTTTTCAGTACACCACAACACATGAGCTGAATGTATAAGTATCTAACCGCATGGTTGAAAGGTTCACTTACTGGACTTTTTGCATTTGAACACCTCTAACACAATGCAACATTCTGCACATGAACATACGGTAGATAATCATTTGTTTATATTAATTCCCTTTTTTATGTGATATTTTGGAGTAAAACCAGTTTGACTTTGTTTTCAGTGACAGACACAACCAATTATAGCGAGACACCAGGGTTACAATTATAAATTGTCTCTAGACTATGGTACAGTTTATAATCACTTTACACTGTGTATTGTATATTGTACCTGTTTCCTGTTACCTCCTGGAAATAAATTGCAATTGTGATGACTCTCACTCCGTATGGACTGGATGGATACATACATGCAAAGCAGCATATGAAGACAATGTGTTCTGCATACAGTATATGACTGTACTTACAGTTTGCACTGTGCAGAACCTCAGATGACTTGATTGCAATATTAGGGGGACATATTTTTCACTGGGTTGAAATCTACAGCTACTGTATGATTCAGACTACAATAAATTAATAAAACATGAACTTTGACCTCTCATCCTCATTGGCGCTCTCTTACTCCCACTTCTCTGCTAAGAAATGAGGTCATTTTACTGCATGGAAGACTGGAAAAGTAAAGGTCAACAACTCACAAAGGCCCTCATGTCTTTAAGTGTATGGCAAAGGTGGGGACTGTCTTTTTTATTAATTAAATTTAGAATTCTTCTCATAACACTTTCCAATCCCCTGTGAGAAGCTGGTTAGTGTCATATAGCATGTTGAGTGATAAACTGAAAGAGCACTGCTGTGTGTGTGCACTAAATTAACAGCATACGTCGACCTGCAGGTTGTGCTTAATCCAAGATGTTCCTACAGTCTGTCACTCCGTGTGTGCATTCATACTTTCAAGCATGGCAATGAGGGTAAGAGGGACAAGTTGAAGGAAAACTTAGAGAGAGAACAATCTCTGCTGTCTTCATCTATCGGTGTGAGTGCTTTAGAAGAGAGAGATGTTGCACAAAGAGAATAACTGAGGATGGTTGGAGGGCTTGTAGTGCGTAGACTGTTAATGTCTTTCAAAGTGGGACTCTTCGTTGATTTGATGTTTTCTGTTAATATTTACCAGTTTTATATGTGATAGCCCATTTTAAACACTGAGTTAACAATAGTTGCATATTAACATTTGCTCGAATGATTGTGTATGTTGTGTTTTAGCCTCCATTAGTTTACAAAGTCAGAAGAACTCGTTGCATAATACCTGGCACATTTTCAAAAAAGAAAGAGGACTACAGGAGAAGAGAGCAATGCCAGTAAAGATCCCTTTCAATGCTGTCAGCCTTTCAATTTTTAAACTATACTTCTCCTCCAACTCCATCAACTGAAAGGTTTCAACGTTAGATGGTTTGCTATGAAGTATTGTGCTGAGATTCACAGTACACAGACGATAAACCCAGTTGATTTTTCATCCAACACCACTAAGAGGTTGAGATAGAAATGTCTAAGCAACATGGTCTGCCTAATATGTACTGCAGGTGATTAATTCTAATGACTATTGATATGTTTTTTGTCTCATATAACAAATAATGATATATTTCAATATCCATGTAATGATGATTTATTTAAAGAGCTATGATATGATATATGATAATCCACCCTTTCTGTGGTCCACCATGCTGGTGATATACTACAGCAATGTGCTTTATTAAGAAACACATTGCTGTAGAATCTGCTGCACACACATAGTTCTAAAAACTGCAGTATTTTTTTTTTCTCGGTGCAAAACATCAATTCTTTGGTCAAAGTTCAGTTTTGCACTTTAATTTACAGTACAATCAAATCTCACAAAGCATGCATTTTCCACTACTTTTTTAGTTCATTCCAGCAAGTTAGCAAGTTACTCTATGAGTCAAAATGTAAACACGTCTACTCTACTGTCACTGGAGACAATTTACACAACATAATTCCAACATTCCGAATATTTACTGATTTCATTAAACTGCATTAAAATGTAAGAATAGAAGTTGCTGATGCATGGTAACACTGGGTAATGCTGTTGACCCATAGCAAGATGGTCCTGGGTTTAAACCCTCCTGGGACTCTTCTGTGCAGTTTGCATGTTCTCCGTGTGTTTGTGTGAGTTCTCTCCAGGGTCTCCGGCTTCCTCCCATCACCAAACACACACAATATAGGTGAACTGGTGACTTTTATCGACTGTTGACATCAATGTTAATATGATTGGTTATTTTTCTTTCTATGTGTCCCTTTGATGAACTGGTGACTTATCTAGGGTGAAACCTGCAGAAACTCCTGCTTCCCCCTCCCCTGAACTTAAATCAGAAAATGAATGAACATTAACGATTATGAGTACAAACTCAACTCAAAAGTTGCAGATATAATATCACGTGATGTCATGAATTCAACAAAGGGGAGTGTGCTGGCATGTATACAATTACAAAAGCAATCATCTGGCACATAGTGTCTTAGTGAAGTGACAACAGAAGCAGTCTGAAATCAAAACCACAAAGTATTTTAGACAAACACAAATTGAGGAGCTTTCAAGACAGAGAAGAAACTCAATCCAATTTAATGCTGATTTGACACCAGGTATACCCAATTCGTCAGATATGGGCTGCAGAGAATTCATAGTTATATGATGTTACATTTATCTTGTGGAGATGTGGGCACTGTAATTTTGAGTAGGCCACATGACTTCAGTCTACTACACATTAGCATGAGCTCACTGAGCATGCCAGTTTCTGACATTGCAAATGATGACATGAGTGGAGCACATTAAAAAAACTGAAGAAATATGCTACTTGTATTAAAGCTTGTCAAGTCATTTGGTAACTCTTCATCACTTTTCTGCTAAAAGACAATGTCTCTTGTCTCCCAGGCCCATTTTAGAACCATGAATGAATGATGTGCCAAATTAAAATAGAATAAGAAACACATTTTGGTTGGAGTACTCACATATTTGACTAGTTGATCTGCATCTTGAAGTATTAGTATGAATGAGGAGTGAATGAATAATGGATCCAATGTAAAGGCAACTTTGAGTGTCAAGAAAAGCGCTATATAAATCTACTCCTTTATTAGTATTAGTATTAGTATTATTACTACTACTTTATCTGCAAAATCTCTTTGGAATGCAACACCTTTTCATGTGACATGATCACAGAACAATTCTTATTCACCAAACGTTTTCTTAATTTTTTTTGTGCTTTTTGATTCATCCTTTTGTCTTCAAAAAGAGTATTGTTCATCAGCTGATCCATCATCTGATCTAAACTGTTGAAAAGTTTTGAAAAACTGTCAGGGCAAATTCCAGAAGTCCAAAGTTCCTCTTTTAGTCCAACAAAAAGTCCAGAGTGAAGGATGGTCCATTCTGTATGAAGATGTCCAACACAAACTGAATGGTTATTGTTGTATAAGATACATCTCAGGTATGAGATGGGTGTATCTTCACTGTGCTACATATTTATGAACTCTGTTAATCTGGTCACCTCTTGTCCACAAACAATGTCACTGCCTTCTCCGTTCCTTGGGGGAAAAGGGAATAGAACAGATAAACATAATGAACAAGCTTGATGACAAATACATCAGCAATGTGTTGAAGAACTGAATTAAATGATTGTGAATGTTTTGTTGTCTTGTGAGTGTTTATGCTGCGTCAGCACGCCAAGACCAAACATTATCATTCAAAACACTGCAGCTCCTAATTTCCCCCTTATACAGCCACAGAATGGTCCTTTTTCACCTCCAGTTTTCAAAAGCTTCAGAACACATCCTCCACATCCCTGTTGATAAGGATGAGTAATTATGCTAAAAAAATAAAGCTTTTAGAAAAGTGTGCTTATTCGTCACATGTTAAATGTCTGGTCAAAAGTTGACCTGTTTCAAAAGTGCCCCAGAAATAAATGACAGCATGGTCAGGAATAAATTATACTAGAATGTGCAACCAACAAAGCTCTACAGTAGTTAAATTAAATCAGAAACAGTTCAAGATGAAATGGCAGAAGAAGAAAAAAGAGCACAAAGAAGTGACAGCCTGCGGGTCACAGATTGAGGGCAAAGCCCTTATAGATATGAAAGGCACCAATACAATTGAGGAATTATGGGTAATGGACTGCAATGCCAGACATTCATAGAGGAAGGGATTTAAAATGTGGCCTGATTAGAGCAACATCTTTATTTCACATAAATATTGAATGGATTTATAATATGCATGATAATAATCTTGCTTGGAGACCAAAGCACTTGAAAGTTTTCATCCGGACTGGACTTCATACATTTTTTACTTTTCATTGTAAGACACAATTCAACAGAGGAGGTGGAGATTTATGCTTCACTAATAAGCCATTAGGCATCCACAGATACTTTAGTAATCTTCAAATTAAGATTTTCCCAGGCTCTTTCATTCAATTTGGATCTTTCTTCCAGGCAAGAACAAATTTTTAAAATCATGGTGGAGTCAACAGTTTCACCAATCATGTTATGTCATGAGCTTTCGTTTGAGCAATGCTTTTGTAAACAAGCATACTTCACATAATGAAAGTATAAGAAAGTTGACTAGTTTTTTTCAATGCTCAGAGTCCTTCTACTGCCATTAAAAATAAGTGAATGTAATGTGCAGTTCAGTTCTGATGCTGCACATTGTGGTTTTGATTTGCAGTTATTTTAAGCTCCTCATAACATCTTATGCATTTTCTCTCCAGGTGTAGTGAAATAGAATAAGTTCAGTCAGAGGACACCAAGAGTTAAGCTCACGTCAATGAATCCCCAAAATAATTTGTTCATCTATTAGTACTGCGATGACTTCCTCCTGTCCTCCCAGGACTTTGGGACATGTTCACGAAATTTTAAATCAAATCATCTCTTGATTTGTCATTTTAATGTCTGTATAATTTCCTGCTGATACAGCAGTAACAGTGTTATGATTTCTCTGCATGGTTTGTGGTTATCTACATAGAGCTTTGAAGTCACTTAAACAGTGTTTTTAGAATCCAGACTTTGGGTGACGTTCTGTTGAAAGGACAGTTATCTACTTTGTGTTATTTTGGATAAATTCACAAAGGTTTGTTCATCCTTACAACTGCTGTGAATATTTGGACTAACCACTAAGCTGTAAAATAAAGCCAGCTCCTCAAAATTTAATAATTTGCTTCTTACTGTTTTTGCAAATACAAACTGCTGCTACTGTGTAACTATGTTCACTTCATATTAATAAATTAAATGCTACCTCCCATGTAGAAGAGCACAGCAGTGTCAGCCTGCTTTATTACCATATTTCTGAACTTATTTCCAGACACCCTGATGGTGTGTGTTCTGAAAACAAAAAAATAAAGTTGAAGTTTTATTTCGCTGAATGTGCAGAGCAAGTTGATTGTAAGCATAGCATCACACACACACACACACACGCACGCACGCACGCACGCACGCACACACACACACACACACACACACACACACACAAACACAAACACACACACACACATAAAAACACACACTAGCATTCCTAGTTATGCTGCAACTCTACTGACAGCACTGCTTGATAACACATAACATCTTTGCTACCATCAGCGATAGATGTGTCTGGCCTGTCCTCCCGTTGAAAGATAGTTCATCACTGCAAATGTTTTATCTAAATCTTCCATCTAGAAGTTCTTTATGAAAGAATCTGATGTTCAAGACACCCGGGGATCACCTCAAGCTCCTAAGGCGAATTTCATTAATTTGCCGAAGTGGAAATCTGTACTGGAATTGTGGCAGGAAACGAGGTCAATCTCGGTGTTTTGATTTAAATACATGAAACAAATATTTACATTTCCTAACTATTTTAAAGCATAAACATTAGCAACCTTATTTAAACTATTACTTTTGTGTGCTACATTTTAGTGAGAGATACAATTGATAGAAACTAGGCTTGCTGAACTTTTGGATAAGGATCTTTGATGTGGTACATGCTGCTGACTTAGAGGGAGCAATATAATTTTCTTGTCTGCGGCTGCGGAAACAAATGAATGGGAAGGGTCAATCCAGTACTGGAATCTTGCCCCATCAGACCCCGAGTTGAGAACAGTTGAGAGCTATTGGTGTTTTTCTTTGTGAACAACAGTACATGTTGTAGCTTGTCAATAGTACCAGTGTGAGATGATGACGTTGTGAGTGTGTAGTGATGGGTAGATAGGGCACAGAAACACAAGAGAATGAGTAAAAAAATAAATAAACATTGTTGCTAAAACAGGGAGAGACAAGGACGGCATCAGCTTTGATGTCAGTTTTCACCTTCTGTATCCCAATTTTCTTTACATTGAATTTGCACTTCATAACAATTTTTTTATGATCGTCACAAATCAATGGTGATATTTTCAAACTGCACCTTCTGTTGGACTTCAACAGAATGAACTGGGAGAAATGCAGTAGACTGCAAATAATGAATAACATACTGTATAATAATAGACATCTGTTGGCTTTGAGCAGATGACACTAACCCGAACCTGCTGACACTCAGTTGTCTCATTAGACATAATTTTATCTAATGTACATGTGGCTGGCACACAAGGTTGACGTCTTATTTAGATCCTTTCTGGAAGATGTTTCTCCTGTAACGCTCACTGTCGGTAGTTGTCAACCTACAAAAACAGTAGGGTTCAAGAGGCTGTTCCTTAGCTGAATTGTTCATAATTTGCTATTTAATAAATATCAATCCATAAACTCCATTTGAGGTCATTTAAATGCCATTTCTTCTCTAAATATGAAAGTCTACTATATTCCCTCCGACTTACCAGGAACAATTACAGGACATAAAAATAATACAAATTAAATCAAATACTGTACTGTAGGACCATAATATAACTTACATCCCTTCATATTAACATAGACGTGTATGCCTACACCATATTGTTTTGGGTATGTGAAAATCTAAACAAACAAAAACAAAATATCTATGCAAATTTGTTTACTGACATGACTCAAGACTCCGGGATGGTGTTGGCAAAAGGTAATGCGAGGGGGTCATGTAATGCGATGTTGAGTGTAAAATGAAGATCATGTAACACAGTGCAAGAACTATGAAGCCTCTAGATGTCCAGTTTAGAAAATGAAGAAAAGAGGAAGAGTTCAAATAGGCAAAAGAAAAACATTTGCAGATTTCTATGAGTTATGTGACAGTAGGCGTCAGGCTATTTATTGGCCTCCTGCTAACATGTTGCTAACCCACAGAAGACAACTGTAATTTTATTTAGTTTTGCTGAACTACAACTATTAGAATTGAGGCATCATGTCATGCAATTAATTTTGCCAATAGGTAAACTAATCTAGTTTGTGTTTGTAACACAAGTGCAAATTTACACAGACATTGTGACTGTGGACTTTTTTATTCCTATAAGCTACAGTATATGCTAAGCCAAATAACTTCCAACATACAATGACATGACATTTTATTAGCTACCTGTGATATAGCTTTTTTCAAGTAATTTGTAGTGTGTTATGCTTAGTTAATAGGATTTTAACAAACATAAATAAAATGGGCATTATGGGACACTAATACACATAACTAATGCATGTATGATGTCTCTCTGTTTGTGTGCGTGCGTGCATGCGTGTGTGTGTGGTGCATATGTTCAGTAAACACTGTAAATACTGTGAATACAATGTATACTAATAACAATAAAAATTTCTTCTCGTTTGAAATGCCTCTATTAGAAATCCAACCAAATCCTGTGCCTGAGGATGATCCTCTGTCTGCTGACCCTGCTAATTGGCCTTCAGTTCTGACTGACAGAATTCAGACACAGCTGGTTTGCAGAGGACAAAGTGAGGTACCTGCTGACTTTGCTTTCGCACGAAATGAGTTGGATGGAGGAAGTTTACATCACCAGTATTCCAAAACCACATTGGATAATGGTGAAAAGATTACCAGAAGCTGGTTCATCTATATAGAGAAAAATAAAACAGCCTTTTCTGTTTCTGCTGCAAACTCTTTTCTAAGAAGACAATTAATTTAGCAAGCTCAGGCCTGACAGACTGCAAACATGCAGGTTCTTTACTCGCCTCTCACAACAACAGTCCAGAACACCTCAATTCCATGAAAGTATGGAAAGAACTGGTAGTTCGGATATAAAGGGGAAAAAATTCATAATCAGGAGATGGCAGTTCTAGAGGCTGAGAAGATGAGATGAACAGCAGTGTTGACCTGTTTGACTGCCCTTGTGCAGTTTCTGGCAGTGGGAAATCTGGCACTGAGGGGGAGTATAAAAACATTGATCATGCCATCTAAAGGTAATTTCCTCAAAGAGGTTGAACTGATGGCACCTTTACTGGGTCCAAAAAAGTACATGTGGTCACACCAGCTACCACAGTTATAGCATACAGAACAAGCTGGTTAATTTGATGAGCAATAGGATAATTTGTGCTGAGTAAGATCAAGTCGGCAAAATATTTCTGTTTTTCTTGATTGCACATTGACAGAGGAACATTAAGGAACATAAAGGAATATTTCATTGTTTTTTTGGAGGTAGAGGAATCAACAGGTATGCATTTGGCATCTCTGATTCGCAAGGGACTGGAGGACCTTAAATCTCCTTTTGAGGACTGCAGAGGCTAGGCTTCTGACGATGGAGCAAACATGAAGGGGTGAAAACAAGGGTCTCAAGCCAGGCTTCTACTAATTAATCCAAAGAGCTCTTTTTGTGCCATGTGGGGGTCATACCCAGAATTTAGCTGTGGCTGATGCTTCTAAGGTTTCCACTGATGCCTTGAACTATTTTGGAATCTAACACAAGCTTTTCCCCTTGTTTTCAGCCTCCACTATCAAGGGCCATATTGAAAAAACATGTGGGCATCACTTTGAAGATGTGGACTGACACAAGGAAAGTAAAGTGAAGAGTGATGACCCCCTGAACTATCAGGCAGCTGCTGTGGGAGACTCACAGATTGAGTTAAGAGATCACACTGAAGACCCCATCATTAAAGTTGAGGCCCAGTCCCAGTCGGAGGAGGTGGGAGCCTACTTTTTCAGCATCTCTACAGTGGTATGGTACGACATATTGAGCCATATACACCATGTGATCAAACTGATGCAGTCTCCCAGCATGCAAGATGATGTAGTAGTCAGTCCTCTCAATTGAGAAGATCTTCAAAGCTACAGGGCAACAGGCTTTGTGACGTAACAGATGTCAGCCAAGGATATTTATGAAGAAATTAATGTTGAGGCTGTTCTGAATTGGAAGAGACTGAGTTCCACAAAGTGTCACATTTCCTATGAAGCTTTCGATGAGCCTTGAAGTGATGCTCTGAAGAAGGTGGATGACACATTTTCTATGTTGTTGATGCTGCATCTTCAGTTGTTCAGGAAAGATTTTGCACACTGCAGAATGTGTGAGAGTGCCCCCTACATTCAGAAACCTCCTGGACAAAGAGCTCGAAAAAGACTGTGAGAATCTGCAAACTACATTGCACTTTAAGGTACACTTAGACATGGATGGCAGAAGGCTTGTGCAGAAGATAAAGAACTTCTCTTACCTCCCATAAAAGTCCATGACTCTGCTTGAGCTACTGACTTTCATCCATGAGAAAGAGCTTGCAGAAATCTATCATGATCTGTGGACTGCACTCAGAATTTGTTTGACCCTCCCAGTGACAGTAGGTGAAGCAGCAAGCAAAAGCATATTAAAATTTACTTGAGGTCCACTATGTCACAGGAGTGTCTCTCTGGACTTGTCATCATCAGCATCAATCATACAGTTGCACAACAAATGTTGTATGATGATGTGATTGAGGCTAGAAAAGTCAAGTTTTAGATTGCACTTCACACCTGTTGTTAATTTTAATGCCAGTTCTAAGCAGTGTGAAAAACCTAGGTTGAAAAATAGGTTACTGCAAGAATCTTTTTTTTTACACTCCATGGAGTTGTCTTTTCTTTATTTTTAAAAAAAATGTTTTTGCTTCTTTAGGGATTTCTAAAACACGCAAAATTTATATACTGTATCATTTAGATTTATGTTGTTTTTTCTTTGTTCAAGTTACATTTTTTTATTTAAGATTTTATATAATAAAATAATACAAATAATATAGGGTTCTTGGGCAAGTCCTTTTTTGTGGAACAGTATAAATGTACTGTACTCACACCTATACCTGTATTTATATCTAACCCTTCTATTTATTCACACATCATTCAGCTTTGTAAAACCACGTGGAGCAACAAATTATGTTTGTGTCAGAGATGAACAGTGTGTCAGTAAGGATTAAAATGCTAACTGCTAAGTGAATGATCTAATCCCTGTCTTAGAGGCAGCTGGTTGTTCAGAGAACTGAGAAACTCCTGCCTGTTGACTGAAGGAGAGAAAGACAGGAAATGATGGGACAGATAGTTAGAGAGAAGAAGGGAGATGTAGGGAGATGTTCAGCTGGCATGCCTGGTTAATGGAGAAGGTCTTTTGTTCAATCGTGCTAAACATGTAGCGGTGAAAGGGGGAAGGAGAGAGGGAAGCAGTGATTGAAGGTGGGTAATGGAAGTAACTGATCTGAAAGACAGCATTCTAACAGATGCAATGCAATTCATGTACTGACCCTGAAGTTGTCCACACAAACCCAAGTGACACACACTTTAAGGACTAATAGTTGCCACCTCCAGTTTTCATTTCTGGCACGTCTCTATACACCCAGTGTCACTCTAAATGGCAAATAGCCTGAACTGCAATGCAGAAACACACACACACACACACACACACACACACACACACACACACACACACACACACACACACACACACACACACACACACACACACACACACACACACACACACACACACACACACACACACACACACACACACACACACGCATTGTCTCACATTTATGGTTGTGGTGCTGCACTGCAATTCCTTTACGCCCCCTTAGAATGCAATTAATTCAAAGTGTTGCACAAGGACATTTTGACCTATGAAGCTGAGCCCTGGCCTCTCACTGCAACCCCTGTATCTCGCCGTAGGGGTGTATATCCACCTTCCACCTGTGTTTCTGATGTAAATAAAAGGGGAAGATCTACAAGAAAAGTGTAGTCCATCAGGACATCAGGATAAGCTCACAGCAGCATGCCAGCATGAAAAAGTCCACAGCAAAAACACAGCAATCAAAGACCTATTCAGGAGGAAGATTATGATTATTGCATATTCACCTCAAAGGACACCTTGCAATACATGAACTGTGTTGATTCCAGATGGGAAAGTTGGCCAAACAAATACTTTATCAGCCATTCAGGCTTTCCTGTTGCAAGTTAAAGGTCAATGCAGGTTACCCTGAGGCAGCAGTGCATGTTTAATGGTTTTATTAGGAAAACAAGAAGTTTGAACTGCTTCCTCTTTTATATAATATCAATTTAATTAAATATGCCCCTTGCCACATAGGTGATAAGACATTTTCACGAATCAAGGACCAATACATAAACTTGTGAAAATGCTAGTCAGTTTAGTTATAGTGCATCTTGCCCATGTTCAGCTGGGACAGGCTTCAGCCCCAAGTCCCTACAAATGATAAGATCTTATAGAAAATGAATGGATGTACAGTTAGTTAAAAGTAGGGCCAACTGCAGTTAACCCTGAGATGTTAATATTGCATTTAAAACAATATGAAACCCAAGTAACCCAAACCCAAGGGGCGGCAGTAACTCAGTAAGTCTTGGACTGGGGACCAGAAGTCGCCGGTTTAGGACCCGGGTGGGCCAAAAATATTTGAGCTGGCAGTGGGAGGTGCCAGCTCACCTCCTGAGCACCGCCGAGGCGCCCTTGAGCAAGACACCATCAACTTACAAGCTGCTCATAGTGCACCCCATGCGAGAGCTGCCCACCACTCTACCTCCCATTATCAGGATGCTTACAGGCCCCGTGTGTGTGTGTGTATAGGCCTGTAAGATACACAGTATATATGTATATACAGTTTACATGTGGAAAAAAGTAATTTCCCTACAGGGATTAAAAAAGGATTTATTTACTTTATTTAAGTAACATCCTTTGTGTGGTGATTGTCTGCATTGTTCTATGTAGGTTTATAAACTGTTCGTGTTGCATCATCAAAGTCTGGAGCACTTTAACACTGCAAAGTTGTTGGTCTCTGCACAGCTGTCACAAGTGTTGTGGACTTCTGACAAACATTAGACAAAATTATCCACCGAATGCCATATTCTATGTTAGCTCCAGAGGGGATTCACGCAGAGCGCATACAGTAAAAATAAGTCAGCCAAGGTCTAAATAAATAAACTGGTGTCTTTTGGAGCCAATTAGGGCATGGGCCTATAACTGGAGTTTATTTTAACAGGCAGAAGATTCAGTGGCTCCACTCAAGGAAAAAGGCCCCCAACCTCCTTTGAAGTTCCTCTCTGCGGGCGGTAATGTGGCATGGCACCCTGCCAAAGCCCACAAACACATGGATCGAATAACGCCTGACCACTATCCTTGCTGTGGCATTCATACCATATACCACAAGAAAGACGAAAATCTAAAGTCAGACAGAGTACACTAATATACACACTCTTACATGTATGATCGCACGACAGATCTACTAAACCTTTACATGTAAAATTTGCCTGGAACTGAAATCGTTTTTTCATATTAGATTGCTTTGAAGGTTTATGCATGGCCACCAAAATTAATGCACTGACTTGTGACAGATGTGTTTCTTTTCAATTTTACAGTAATAGGTTCACTGGTTATGTATTGCATTCCAGTGAAGTTATGAGTGATGGCGTCTCTGTCAGCTCCGAGTTCAAGCAAGTCATAGGAATATACAGTTCATGTGTGTATTTATGGCGCTTGTATGTAATTTATAGGTGAGAGGATTTAGCTGTGGGGCCTGTGCATGACAACACACAGTGAGTACTGGTGGCAACTGTTAAACACAGACACACATATCATCCAGACCTCTACCAATGATGGATTTTCTTTCCTCTTGAAATCCATAAACCATTCAGACAAAAGAAATTGATGTTCGTGGGGGCATGGATAGGAGATAGTGGTTTACGCTCATTCAGCACCAGATGTTTTCTAGTAATTATGATTACATAATGTAATGACCATTAGATAAAGTTACAACTTGAAAGGTGTGGCTGAAATTTTCATTTAAAATAACCAAAATTTCAAATTAGCAAGATATTTCAATGAGTCTGAGGGAAGACGTGTCATGATGGTAGTGTCAGGTGGTCACACCCAATGAAGAGTCCTGAAACTTTGAATCTTCTAGTTCAACTACATGTCTCTCAAGGGAACTCTGAACCTTCAGAGGAGTAAGTTCATCATAATCTAAGATGAAGACGTGTACAGTGAGCAGTGAGTTCACAAAGTTACACAAACTGTCTATTAATTATCCTAATTAACAAAACAAACTCACAAAATTCCAAACATAAAACAGTCTTACACTTATTTAATTATTTTATACTTATTTGTTTATTTACTCACAAATACAGTACATCCGTGTACCTTCTGAATTCAAGGTTCAAACTCTCCTTTGATGAACTGAGACAACCTTAATTGCCATGTTAACTCATTCATATCCATTCTCTGGTCACAATGCATTGTAAGAAAGTGAAGATCTACGCCTGTTTTTTTCGTCTGCTGATAAATGTCAGAAGTAGAAGAACAATGCCTACTAGCAATGAATAAACACACAAAGAATGACAACAAATTCAGCTGCAACAGCAGTCCCACTTCTGCTCATCATTTGGAAAACAACCCTCAGAATTATGGAGACACAAATCATCAGGGATTAATAATAAATTTGCAGAGACCTGTCTCAAAACACTGCTACTGAACTTGTTATTAGGACATATGTTCAATTTAGAGAGGTATCTCGAAGGCTGAAATCACAGATACTGTCCATTAGACTACAACCTAATTTGTGTGTGTGTGTGTGTGTGTGTGTGTGTGTGTGTGTGTGTGTGTGTGTGTGTGTGTGTGTGTGTGTGTGTGTGTGTGTGTAAGACCGTAAGATGTCCCTACAAGACTTGTGTAGCTTCCCACAAAAACAGGCCATTAAACAAAGTCCAACCAGGAAGTCAGCATTTTATTCACGGTCCCCAACTGTACAACACGTACCGTTGGGGGATGATCAGTTGTTGTGACAATGCAGCATTACCAGAGGCAAGTGGAGAGCAGTTTCTGATAGTGTGTGTGTGTGTGTGTGTGTGTGTGTGTGTGTGTGTGTGTGTGTGTGTGTGTGTGTGTGTGTGTGTGTGTGTGTGTGTGTGTGTGTGTGTGTGTGTGTGTGTGTGTATGTGAGTGCACGTGCTTGTGCATCTGCATGTGTGAATTCCACCTGCATAAAGACATTTGCTGTTTCATTAAGAAGAAGGGCTAAGGGGAGCCATGCTGGACTTGGACAACAATAAAACAGCAATAAAACTGTAGTGGATTAGCTGATTCCTGCACAGCCTGCAGTGGTGATTTCAGAAAAGAGTCAAACTTCACTCTTGAAGAATAGGAAGTAAAATGAGACAAAATGAGGAGCTGAGGGAGTTTGCTTGCTTTGCCATTTGATATAGCTACTGCCTTGAAATGAGGTCAAAGGTCAAACTGTGGATGTGCTTCTCGTCTGGAATGAAGGGGGATGCTGTGACATGGTCACGTCTCCACAGTGACACGTGCAGCTTTTGAATCTATTTGAAATTTTGTGTCTTCATTCCAAATGCATATCTTTCTCCATATGGGAAGTCAGCTTGATGGCGGTGGTGTGTGCGTGTGAGTGTGCATGTACATGTGTGTGTGTGTGTGTGTGTGTGTGTGTGTGTGTGTGTGTGTGTGTGTGTGTGTGTGTGTGTGTGTGTGTGTGTGTGTTTTCAACTCACCATAAAACTATGAAACTATATGGTAATAAAATGCTTGTTGAGCAAAGCTACAGCTGCAGAATTTGTGAATTTGAACTGGTGGTGGGAGAGAAAGCAAGTGGAGGTCATGCTACCCTCAAGACAGCCTCATGGTTGTAAAAATAAGTATTCAAGTCTGATAAATTTCATTTCAATAATAATGTTTTTCTTAGTTTCCAGTGTATGCAAAGGTTAAATAGTAAAAACTAAAAAAATAAAAACACATCAACAGAGTTTCTGCTCTTTGCAGCACCTGTACAGGTTGGACCAAATTCACATTCAGTGTAAAAAAAACAAAAACCATAATGTGTCCAGGCAACGAAACACAGGCTTTGTCGCCAATGTTCTACAATGCAGTGATAATAAAAATGACAGACTCAAATTCATTATTATGTGTCGTCCAGCTGTTAAACATAACCAAAGATTGTACTAAAGAATCACACAAAGTAAAAATACAAACCTTGTGTTAAGTACAAAAGTCTTTACTGATCAAACATCTGTCTCTATCAATTATATCTTTGAGAAAGCCACAAGGCCACTGTAAAAAGTGGTCTAACAATTAAAAAGACTAAATGAATTCAGCCGTAACCAATGTGTGAATCAATGACCAAAATATAAGAAAGTACTCATATATAGCGGTACTGAAAAAGACATTATTCAGTAATAAATCCTACCAAAACAGTTTCCTATAGCCACATGTTTCTTATCTGCTAATCTGCTTAACAATTTCACAAAAGATTTGATAAAAAGATTCAGACTCAGCCTCTGTTCATGGGACAAAGATAGGAAGATTCAGATAAAGGAGGGAGAAAGCGAGACAGCCCTAGAATATAATGACTATGTTTTTATCACACTGACAAAATCTGATAAGACCACTAGAAGGGACCAGAGAGAAACGCAGAACACTGAGAAGTCTAACTGAGTTTGTGGCGCTACAGGGATTTAGTTTACCTCAGCAGTACCTCAAACAATGGAGCAGCTTTGAGCGAGTGCAGTTATAAAGAAGATCTGGTAGGTGATGTAAAATGGCACCTTCATTCTAATGTTACGTGCATTAAAAATGCATTAAAATTTGCAATGCACTCCAGTAACTACACTTTGATATAGACAATAGCTTCTAGCAGAAGAAAACACAGTAGAAAAGTTACCTTTAAGCTTCAATCAGCTGCCTCAGGGGAAAATGATTCAACTTTTTAAAAAAGTCTGGAACTTGTTTTAAGTAGTTTATCACAGAAAATGTGAAACTTTTACAGGTTCCAGATAGAGAGAATATGCAACCCTTCTCTCTTTGGCAAAAATGACTTTCTTTGTTTTAATTAATTCAGATAAAGTGTAAAACGTTATCGGAATTAGACTTAACAGAAAAACAAATTTTAATTGTGTATTTAGTTAACAATCAAGACATTAATTATCTTCATCATTAGCATTCATAGTTTCATCAAATATGTGCTGTTGTTCAGAGCTCTTTGAGCCTGCATTTAAAGGCACAACTGAAAAGTGCAACAATAGATGTCAAAAGGACATTTTGGCTAATGAATGTGAAAGTATGAAATAGTAAAACATCAATAAATTAAAAACAGTTTATGTTCAGTCAAGAAGCAAAGTGACCTTCAGTGTGATATCCCTTACAGGAGACAGTGCTCCTGCTAATAACTGCTAACATCTGTTGGTCTTATCACTCTTGCTGCCTCGCTGCTGACGTCACTAAAATAATATACCGGTAATATATTTAACACACAGTCAGAGCCTTTGACAAGCCAAGATTTCTTCTTGAAAGTTACATTACAGTACACCATAAATTTACGAAAATAAACAGATGAATAGGTCTTTAAGACTGTATTTCAATTGGTGGTACTGCCATTAAAAGCAGAGCAAAAGCCAAACTTGTGGGTTGTGGTTGAGATTGAATGGCAGAGAAAATCATCCTATTCTACAACAATGTGAATATTCAAATAGACAAAAAAATATGCTGTTTTGACAATAGCTTGAAGGTTCTCGCTTGGCATCAACAACAGCTCCAGGTGAAAATAGTGTAATGTGAATGTTAGTTGTGTTGCTGAAATACTTGATCTTTCCTTGACCCAGTTTGCATACTGTACGGCTCATATGCAGCTCCTTTTTGCTCCTTGAATTTTCAAAATCCAGATGGTCTTTCGGTTGAAATCTATGTATGGCAGGCACTGCAGGTTTTTTCCTATCCTCACCAAACTTTACCAAAAGCATTGAAATGGCTCTGACAATTGTTCCACTGTTATTTTATTCTAGTGCAATAATCAAATACTGTAAATATAGTAGGTGTATGATGGTTGCCTGCTCCACGTAACTTTTGTTTGTCTATCATGATACTGAGCTTCGACGGCACTTCCATTCCATTCGAGTAGAGTTTTTACTGTTAGGAGAAACAGTCTAATCAATAAATTACTTTTGTAGAGAAAATGTAATCTGTGTAATTGTCACTTAAGGAGAATCATAATGAGAAATACCTGTAACTCTTTTTGTTTCTCTCCCATCAGTTTAAGAGACAAAAGTACTTAATTAGCCAATGAATGATTGCTGAGCTAACAGGCACCTCAAGATTCAATCTTGAATGAAACAGTCACCCTCCAAATTAATGAAGCTGTGTATTGCTCAGTGGGACAACGTGATTCTGCTCTCAGCAGCAAAGCCTGATTTTTATGTGGTAGCACTAATTACATCAAACCTTTTATTATAATTCTACTAAACTCACAGACGTTGGGTGAACACTCAAAGTCTCCCTGTTGTTAAAATTGTCTTTCGGTCTGTCTTTCACTCTCTTCCCTAATTTCTCTCAGAAACATGTAGATAAAATTGAGCATAAATCAAACAATCCCATTTTCCCCAGGCCAGCAGCGCCTCTCACTTGCTGGCAACGTCAGAGATGAAAACCGCTATGCATTTTTCTTTGGAGAAGTGGCAGTCTCTCTCTCTCTTCATCCTTGCATGCACACCAACATATAAATATAAAGTATTTATTACAATTGTGCCAGAAGGCAGAAGGCAAACTTCAGAGGAGTTGAGTTTCTGTTGCTTTGGGGTTTCCTCAGTGCAGTTGGTGGGCCTCTGGAGCCTTTTAACTTAAACATTCAAGCCGCACAACTCCAAAGACCAACTATAATTATAGGACCTGGTTAGTTCTGCGAATAACTTTGGCAACCAAAACCTTGATCTGGTATATGACTGGAAGAAACCTGGATGCCTTGGTAGAAAGGGCCACATGGAGTTCATTTTGAGTTTTCTATATAAGGAGTGTGGGAGTACAGCAGCTTCCTTTCTGACCACATTAACAGTAAGTCATGTTAAACCAGAGCAAGAATCACATGCAGTGGAATAAAACAAGAATTCCTATTTCAATATCACATCATCTGGTCCACTACCTCTATAAACCTGCGCTCTTTGCCACTTGGTATTACCAAATCTCTGAATTGACATTTGTTTCATATTGATAAAGCCATTAAGGTCTCGGGTGTTCATGCAGAAGCCTGATTCCAGTATCACAGTTAGGCATTACATCAATCCTTCTGTTTTCTGGCCCTAATGTCCACACTGTTTTTCACTGTTCTGGCTGGTAGCATAGTACATGATACAATAGTAAGAGAAGTGAGAGTATAACTGCACTTGGTTTAGAGGTGGTTTTACTCATAATGAAAAACTGAGATTGAGTTTATTTGCAAAAAAAAAACCACCTGGAATGTTGAAATCCACAAATCAAAAATTTTAAATGACATGTTTTACTGCAGAGCATGGCTGGCCAAAATGACGACTGATGGGGAAAGCTAGCTGCTAATGTTAAAAATGTATGCTATGCAAGCTTAGGGGTAATTATTAGCATTCGGTTATCAAACCTGAAAAGCAATAACTGTTTAAATTCCTGATGTTTAGATACGTCACCGTGACGTTTATGTTTTTCTATTTTATATTACATTATTGCAACGTTCGATTGTAGTCAGGCACCTTTTAAGGGAGCCCAGGTGCATCGTACTGTACTGTCAGAGGTCCAGTGCCGTTAGCGCTAGTTTTTAGTTAACGAGAGTTAGCGATCGGAACAACATATATGTACGGAGGCTGTTTACCCGTCCGAACCAAGTCGTTAAATGCAGTTATTCTGTAATGCTGCAGAAAGTTTAATTAAAAAACTGCAAAAGCTAAACTGTTCCCTGTGTGGCGCCTCTCTCTAACCGGAGCAACCACAGTGGATGAGGTGGTTCCATCAAACTGAATACAGTCCCCTCCGAGCATATCTACAATATTGGTCCTTCGAGCCGGATGACTTCTTTTCCTTCGGGTTGGTTTTAGCCTGGGCGGCGGGTGCGGCTGGTGCAACTCCGTCCGTCATGATGCTTGTCAAAGTTCTCGCTTGACGGTACAGATGTGTCCGTGCTCTGCGTGAGTGCTGCTTCCTGTTACTGCAGCTCCCGCTGACAAGCAGGACTGAAGGGATATGGGGGGGGGGGGTGTAAGGGCAGATGGGGGAGGAGGAGGGGAGGGGGTAAGAGAAAGTAGGAGTTATTTGAGACACCTCTCAAAGTAGGTGGCGCCCACGTAGCCACCCCTCAGCGAGTGATGGACGTTCTGCTCGAGGAGCCGCCAGTTCACCCACAGGACCTCCGCCGCCTCCTTGTTTAAAGGGTCCCCAGGGTTAGGCTCTAGAAATAGATGCTGTAGACCGTAGACGATGGAGTTTATTGTCAACACCGGCTTCCAGTCCTCTCAAGATATTTAGGCAGACGTTTCCGTCCAGGTCGATGTTGGGGTGATACACCCTCGTCTCACACTTCACCTTCGGTGGGTCGTGGGGGTAACCCTGTCCTACCTTAAAGTTGAAGATAAACTTTCCTCCTTTGTAAAAACCCTCATCGGGCGAGATGATGAGTCTGAAGTTGAGCAGGTCATCGTCGTCGGGAAAGTTGATCTCACACGTCTTTGGCAGGTTCAGCTCATTGATGTCTTTCTCTATTCGGGGCTGGGCCGTGCTGGCTTTCTTCCCCCCCGGTCCTTGTCTGTTTCCTCCAGCAGATTCCTCGTCTTTCTTCTGCTGCTTCAGGGAGAAGAGCTTAATCATCTTCAGTCGTTTGACAATCGGAGGTCCAAACTGGGGGTCCCTGCAGGGAGTCCGAGTGCTGGCTTCACGGTAACCGGGTCACTTCCGTCCCGAAAGGCACCGTGACGTTGATGGAGCCGGCGCTAGTTTTCAGTTAGCGAGAGTTAACGATCGGAACAACAGATATGTATGGAGGCTGTTTACCCATCCGAACCGAGTCATTGAATGCAGTTATTCTGTAATACTGCTGAAAGTTTAATTAAAAAACTGCAAAAGCTAAACTGTTCCCTGTGTGGCGCCTCTCTCTAACCGGAGCAACCGCGGTGGATGAGGTGGTACCATCAAACTGAATTCAGTCCCCTCCGAGCATATATACAATAATAACCCTCGCAAAAATATTGCATTTGGATTAATTTTTGTTCACATTTGTAAAGTGCACCTGCATTTTCAATTGTCTTCCCATAACTGCTATGATGATGACACTTGGTATTTAAAATGCTTACATTATTCACAAGAGGCAGTCCATACTTCTGTCAGCGCTGATTCCATTAAGCACCAACTATTTGAAAATGGCAGCTATGTTTAAATGAATTAACGGGGGCTTAACAAAACTTCAGTAATGGTGAGTTTGGAACCAGAGCTAATTAATTTCTGATTTATCTCCCCGTGGTATTGACCTTAATTGTTGAACACAGCGATTACACAGTCCTTGATCTTAATCCAAATCAACCAGGACAGTTCAGGAATAATTAAATTCTAGATTTAGCTTTTGCGAAGGTATGATGGAATGGGGGCAGCAAGGTGGTGCAGCGGGTAGTGCTGTTTCCTCACAGCAAGAAGGTCCTTGGTTTGATCCCACCTGAGGCCTTCTATGCAGAGTTTGTACATTGTACCCGTGTCTGCGTGGGTTCTCTCTGGCTTCGCCAAAAACATGCAACTTAGGTGAATTGGCCACTCTAAACTGACCGTAAGTATGAATGTGAAAGTAAGTAGATGTTTGTCTATGTGTGGCCATGGCTAATCTAGGGTGTACCTCGTGTGGCGCTTTCTGATCATTTTGTCCTTAAGATGAAGAATGAATAAATGATGGGATGGAAAGGATTTTTTTCCCTAACTGAAGTTACAAAAATGTCATCCTGAAGTAAGGCTTAGGTTTTGTCTGTAATGAGGCCCAAGAACTGGGTGATATAAATAGAACTGTCATTTTACATTCTTGATACTATACATCAGAGTTTGTGATACAACATATTCAATCATCAGGAAATTTCATTATTTTTCCTAATTTCAAGAGAAATCGTTACATTTATGCTGTTGGGAATAAAATGTTTATAACAGGGCTTCTGTTGTTTACCAAAAACATTTCCTTTGCCCAAACCCTCCTGACGGTTCTCTTGACCTCAACCTACTATTTCGATTTGAAGCACATGTGGCCAAAAATCCAATTTAACTTCTTCACTTTAAATTATATATATTTGACTCAAAATGCAGCGGTAAATACAAGTCTGAATACATGATGTCGAACCTTATCTGGAAAATTGATATGTTACTCTTGTGTAAAAGCCTAATGCAGAATTCCCATCTGAATAGCCATGCTACAGCAGAAGTCAAAGACGTCTTAGGGCTCCACAGACCATAAATCATACCCTCCTCCCACCATTACGCTGATAATCTTCTTTATTTTTTTGTCTCTGGAGAACCTTTATGCCTAACAAGGCTGAGGTTGCTGACTGGAAAGGAGAGAAGCTGTGAATTTGCTACGTACGAGACAAATGTTACATAACATGCTGAACAGTCACTTTCTGTCAATCCCCATGAAGAAATAGTCTCTCTAATATTCAGGTCGCTCTCACATGAAGTGGCTCCAGAAATAATCTCCTTGTCCTGAATACAACTCCCATGATGCAGTTCTGTAGACAGAGGGTCACACTGCATGATGGAAGTGGGACAGTGGTGCTAAAAGTATCCTCATGATCCATGTTAGAATAATACCGATGGAAACAATCATCCAGAGTGTTTTTCTGGCTTGGTTTAACAATCTTGCTCTTAGCTAATGCTAAAAAATGGACCAGTCAGCAATATCACACAAGTTTAAGTTCATAATGACTCACTAATTAAAGACAAATATCACAATTTTGGAGGAAACTACCTTTTTCATTGAGACATACTTTGCTTCTTTAACTCGTAGTTATTCCAGTGCAGGGATCTCCCCACTGCAGATGCCCTTGAATTTCCCTTCATCATGAATTCTGTATGCTGTATCCTGGGGCCTTGGGGTATATTCAGAAGAACCACGATATGTTGCTAGTGAGAAAATTTCCTAATTGAAGTGCAGAAGAAAGTGGGTGGAGAGAGGCTAAGAGACTGAAAGGGATGAATACAATGCTGTAGACATGTATACACATTTCAAGGTACTAATGAGGGCAGTGGTGACTCTTTACTCTTTACTGGTGACTCATTCAATGAAAACCAGGGCTTAGATCCCTTCTGAACAAAACAGAAATATTAAATAATATTTTCCTTGTCCTAGCCACTACTAAGTAGAGGCTGGGGAAGTAATGATACTTGAGGACAGTTGTCTTTCAAAGAGTAGAGAATGAGGAGTATTCTTCTATGAGCATGTTTAAAGATATGGTTGAGTGCTCTGTGAGTCATTGTTTTCATATACAACATATTAAGGGATTTTATAAGCGAACACTTTCTAGGTTTTCTTTCCAAAATCTCCTGATTTTTATCTGCATCAAATAGCTCAACAGGACAGCAGAGTGAACCAGAACCAATATATATTGATGTTTTCAGGTTAACATCAAATGTCCAAAATTTGTCCAAAGTCAGGTGTACTATTGCTTTTCTCTAGAAATCAATGTTTGTAATAGATTACAATAAGTATAAATGTAGAATGTAGATTTAGAAATGTATTCAACCTGCAGGTTTTGAATGTGAGGGCTTGTTATACAACAACATTACCACTGTGTAATCTCTGAGGTTTCTCATAAAACTGAGAGAATTTATGAATCTCTGAACTAATTGCTAACAGCCAAAACTGACTGACATGAACATTTAGTCAAAATAGTATTTTCTTTCTCCAATCGACACATTTTTACTAATCTTTCTTTCTTCACGCATGTGAAGAAGAGTTCACGACAGCATCACAACCAACTACTATGAAAAGAACTCTACAGCTTCACTTTCCATTATGATTAGGACACAGCCAATAGGGAAGCTCCATAAGTGATAGGGTCGCTGTAGTACCATGCAAACAAGGGCTACTACCAACTGTCATAATTCATTTTGTTCATTAAGACCAGGACTACTTATATATTGATTAAAAGAAAAACAGACCAATCTATTGGAGTGCAAACTTCACTTAAAGGTTCCATGTAGGATATTGGGAAATGGAATACAATATTCGTGTAATGAATAACCTGGAACTACAAATTATTGTGTATTAATTACCTCTAGAGAGTGAGTCCTTGTCCAAAAGGTTCTACTTACACATGTTGATCCATCCTTCTTGGAATATATAATTGTTGATCTGCCATATAATCTGTTTTCATTTATGTGTCGCTGCTTCTTGACATGATTTTAGCGCTTGATGAGAAGTCATTTTGATGTCTAGCGTGGATGGAGAGTGAGCGGCAGCTGTGTGGGAGCAGAGGAGGGATGCCGACTGCTCCGCAGGAATTGGTGCCAGATGGTGGTGTCATTGAAGAAATTAAACAGGGAATGAGAGTGAGAAATGAAGAGGCAGAGTGTGGTTGGTTTTCTAGGCAGAAACACACACACACACAGACACACAGACACAGACACAGACACAGACACAGACACACACACACACACACACACACACACACACACACACACACACACACACACACACACACTGTAAGGTTTAAGGATGGTTGTGTTTCCTTAGCGAGTGAAATTCCACAGGTGGATGAATATCCAGTAATTTAGGTAATTCATCAGCTACTAATCTGGCCAGCTCAGACTCACTTATCAAAAGGGAAGCCGCAAATGTTCGATTTAATAGTTCCTTCTGGAGCCTCAGCAGTTCTGTTTGAATTGAGAAAATACTCCTCACGAGGATCATAATCAGATGAGCAGAGAACACAGAGCGCATTACTTTTTTAGTTGTTATAACTCGGTTCCCTCAAGTGCTGAAATTGCAAATTGGCATTTTGCGGTGATACATCAAAACGGACAGCAGCAACGCCATAAAATGTTACTTCAGCTGGAGTTCAATGATACATCAGTAACTTTAGGAGTCTGTGTGCAGTTGTTATGTGGACATACACCTTACTTAAGATTTGTACTTTCAACTAAAGGCCAAGTGATGGAGCACCATGTCAACTGAGTGCAAAGGGGCTGCAGAGAAGCACTGTTACAGCCGAGTCCAGAGGATTGCTTTGCAGTTAGATGTTTTTGTGTGTGTTTTAAGTCCTGAGTATATACCAGACACACACACACACACACACACACACACACACACACACACACACACACACACACACACACACACACACACACACACACACACACACACATTGTATAGAAAGAAAAATGTGTGCAATCATCTGATAGCATCAGTACTTTAGAACACTTCCAGTGGCACAGTGTCCTCTGGATGTCTCCTGCATCCCAGTGACAAGAAATCAGTCACTGGCCAGCGAATCATCATCTCAACTGATTATAATGATGCTTCCACCCTATTCTGCATGGTAAACTATGGGCTAGAATAACATAACCATGTCTGGATAAACTAACTTCTCTATTAGTCATCAATCATCAGATTATCTTGTTTTTCAATGAATCTATCCATCCATCCATCTTCCACCGCTATCTGGAATCGGGTCGCAGGGGCAGCAGCTTCAACAGGGAGCCCCAAACTTCCCTTTCCCTGGCCACAACCACCAGCTCTGACTGAGGGATCCCAAGGCATCCCCAGGCCAGTGTTGAGATGTAATCCCTCCACCTGGTCCTGGGTCTGCTCCGAGGTCTCCTCCCAGCTGGACATGCCAGAAACACCTCCCTAGGGAGGAGCCCCGGAGGGATCCGCACCAGATGTCCAAACCACCTCAACTGACTCCTTTCCATGCAAAGGAGCAGCGGCTCTACTCTGAGCCGCTTGTGAACAGCAATGTTTCTCACCTTATCTCTAAGGGAGACACCAGCTATCCGCCTGAGAAAGCCCATTTCAGCCACTTGTATCCGCGATCTCGTTCTTTCGGTCATGACCCATCGCTCATGACCATAGGTGAGGGTAGGAACGAAGATTGAACGGTAGATGGAGAGCTTTGCCTCTCGGCTTAGCTCCCTCTTCGTGACAACAGTGCAGTAAAGCGACTGCAATACCGCTCCTGCGGCCCCAATTCTCCATCCAGTCTCACGCTCCATTGTTCCCTCACTCGTGAACATGACCCCAAGATACTTGAACTCCTTCACTTGTGCAAGGACCTCATTCCCCACTCGGAGAAGCAGTCCACCGGTTTCCTGCTGAGGACCATGGCCTCAGATTTGGAGGTGCTGATCCCCATGAAAATCACGAACAGAATTGGTGATAAAGCGCAGCCCTGGCGAAGGCCAACAGCTACTCGGAACAAGTCCGACTTACTGCCGAGAACCTGAACACTGCTCTCACTTTGGGCGTACAGGGATTGGATGACCCTGAGGAGAAGCCCCCTCACCACATACTCCCGCACTACCTCCCACAGTATATCCCTGGGGACCCGATCGTACACCTTTTCCAAGTCTACAAAACACTGTAAACTGTATGCAAATGCAGACAAGGCGAGGAGAACTATAAAATAAACATTCATCACTGCTATTATATCAATGTTACCTATATTAATATTTGTATCTGCTTAATTTTCATTACAACCCATACAAAAAATAAAACTAGCAATAAAGGCCTTGGCCTGGTGTGTTACTGATAAAGCACAATGAAATGAACATCTGCATGGGACAGACTTCATGGCTGTTATCCCCATGGAAATAAACTTGGCTTTTAAAACAAACTGATAAGTACAAGTGAGGGGTTGGTAGGAGATAAAGTCTACAAAACACATGTAGACTGGATGGGCATACTCCCAAGCCACCTCTAGGATCCCTGCGAGAGTAAAGAGCTGGCCCGTTGTTCCATGACCAGGACGGAACCCACATTGTTTCTCCTCAATCTGAGGTACGACAATCGGCCGGACCCTCCTTTCCAGCACTTGGAAAGGAGGAAAGAGGAACCACCACCCCAGTCTGCCACTCTTTCGGCACTGTCCCAGACTTCCACGCAATGTTTAAGAGGTGTGTCATCCATGACAGCCCCTCAACACCCAGAGCCTTCAGCATTTCTGGGCAAATCTCATCAACACCCGGGGCTTTTCCACCGTGAAATTGTTTAACTACCACAGTGACTTCACCCCGAGAGATTGACTCGAATCCAACATCATCCTCCAGCTCTGCCTGTGCAACAGAGGACGGATCAGTTGGGGTAGTTGGATTAAGGAGTTACTCAAAGTATTCCTTCCACGGACAGACAACCTCCTCAGTCCCCCACTCCTCAGTCGAGGTCAACAGTGTCCCATCCCTGCAGTATACAGCTTGGATGGTCCCCCCTTTCCCCCTTCTGAGGTGTCGGACAGTCCTCCAGAACAACTTTAGTGCTGTCCGATAGTCCTTCTTCATGGCCTCTCTGAACTCCTCCCACACCCTCTGTTTTGCCTCCATCACAGCCGAGGCTGCAGTCCTTTTGGCCTGTCGGTACCCTGCAACTTCTCAGGAGTCCCCAGGTACAACATGCCCCTGAAGGCCTCCTTCTTCAGTCTGATGGCTTCCCTGACCACCGGGGTCCACCACGGTGTTCGAGGGCTACCGACCCTTGAGGCAGCCAAGACCTTGAGACCACAGCTCTCAGCTGCAGCTTCAGCAATGGAAGCTTTGAACATCGACCATTCAGGTTCAATGCCCCCAGCCTCCACAGGGATGCACGAGAAGCTCCTTCGGAGGTGGGAGTTGAAGGCCTCGCGGACCGAGTCCTCCTCCAGACATTCCCAGTTCACCCGCACTACTCGTTTGGGCTTACCAGGTCTATCCAAAGGTTTCCTCCACAAACGGACCCAACTCACCACCAGGTGGTGATCAGTTGACAGCTCTGCCCCTCTATTCCCCCGAGTATCCAAAACACGGTCAAATGTCAGATGATATGATCACAAGATCAATAATTGACCAAGTGAGGGGTTGGTAGGAGATAAAGTGAAGTACACATACCAATGAAATAATACTCTAACTTATACAAAATGTGACTAGCAGAGCTGGGACAGTGAGCTTATCTTCTAGACTAAAATGAGAACCATTAAACACAGCATATGCACTAATGTCACTACTTCTTCTTCTTCTTCCAATGTCACATTCAGCCGCAAAACAAAAACACCCCCAGAAGTTGTGGTTATGACTTAATAACCTAAATTGAGTGGCAGGCATTAAATAACATGGTAATTATACCATGCAGTTATTATTACAGCCCTACACTCAACGCGGGCAGACATCTGCCAAGGCCACAGGAAATAAAGACGGAGCCACTGGACGTCTGAGATTGTGCCCCCCAACCTGCACTGGTCACAAAAGTTTATTTAGTCGAACTCGAAATGAAAGTTTGTAGAAAGGTGGGGTCTTTATTATCGATCTTGATTGACTTAAACCCAATCGGATGGTTTGTGATGAGATGGAAGACAAAGTAAAGGCATAAGGGCCAACAAATGTTCAGCAAATCTGGAAACTCCTTCAAGACTGTTAGAAAAACCAACACACACCCACATATTTGTGACCTCTGCCCAAAGACATATTAAGAGCAACACCATAGAACAAATCACTGAACTAGAAGGAGCTGCTTTGAAAGTGGTGTCAGATGAAGTGAAACAAGACTCCCAAACACCACAACAGGAGTAACCCTGAGACAGAACAGGCCGTCCAGACGCTGCAGCACCACTGTGGACAGAGCGTATCATGCAGCACTATCTAGAAAAGTGGAGAAGCTTCCACCTTGAGATTTATTTTCTCTGCCGTGGTAAATGGAGGAAAATTGCTGCTGATACCACAACTTTTCATCTGATGGTACAGTTGTGTCCCATTTTACGCACATAAAAAAATGACATCTTCCAATACAAATCTAAGTTGGATGATAACCTTTCAGCAAACGTAACACCACAAAAGAAGAAAGATGTGTGTTTGTTGTCTGAACAGCTAGGCCAAGTTCAAGTTTTTTTAATGATCTCTTTTTGAATAGGGTCTACATCCTGTTTTACAAGAAGACCGGTGATCACAGAGTAACCCAAAGTTGAAGAAATCCTAATCTGAAAGATGGCAAAAAAGGGTTTCATTGATTGAAAATGAACAGATAAACCTGGGAAATATGGCCATTGGTCAAAGTGCAGCACTGTTATATGGTGCAACTGCAAAATAAAATGAGAAAAGAAGTTATAGTCCAATAGTGGAGGGGCTGTTAATGTAACAGCTGGTTTCAAGCCTTTAGTTGTTTGTGACCGATACTGCACAGAAAGGAAGTGCACAGAGGTTGTGATGAAAACCTTGTCAGATGCAGACACATTGACCTTTGGGAAAAAATAGAGGAAAACTTTGTCTTTAGAGGTTCGATGCTACAGATCGTGATGACCCGATGGCAGCGATGTTAGCATCCACCTCTGCAAAGAGGCTGGACATGCTAGGCGAATAATAATGCAGGATTAAATTAGAAACAATCACTACAGATTTAGGTTAAATTAATGACACTAATTTAAGCTGACAATATAAGACTAAAAAATAAAATGGCCAACCCAATCTGGCAATAACGCATCTGTCTTGTGACATCTGTACAAAACATCATAAAAGTAGAAAAGACTCACAGGGAAAAAAAAGAACTAAAATGAGTGTTGAGAGAAACAAAGAGAGAAGTTCATGAACCAAAAGAAAAGGTGTGAACTGCAAGTGTGAGGTGCCAGTTCACCTCCTGGGCACTGCTGAGGACCCTTGAGCAAGGCACCATCCCCTGACAAGTTGCTCCTAGTTGCACCCCACGTGAGAGCTGCCCGTGTATATGTGTATGTGTGTGTGCGTATGTGTATGGGCCTGTACCAATATATACACATGTGTTACTAGAGTGAAAGAAAGTAATATTTCCACTAGGGTTGATAAAGGATTGATAAAGAATTGATTATTATTACTATATAGAAAGTGAAATAATACATAAATTACTATTTCTCGTATTAACAGAGCATTTTTATAAAGATGTTGCAAAAAATCAACACGGTAGGGTAAATGGGGTTAGACTAAGGTCCAAATGTGTTTACAGCCCTCATCAGTGTCTACTTTCATTCATCAGCTGCTCCACTACAGTCTCCTCTAGAGGATCCCGTGTTTTAAATACAGCAAATGACTGAATTTGACATCAGGTCCTCCATAGGCAAAGTTCTGATGCAATAACCTCTATGTTCTCATGGGATCAGTTCGTCCCAGGCGTTTTATAAGAACAGCGTGAGGAAAACTGTCGATTTCACGTCAAGGGGAAATTCACTCGGACACATTTAGCCTGTAATTGACGATCGGATTAATTCTCTTCTTCCTACACAGGTGGATTGAGTTGTTATAGCTGGACAACCTCTTATTCCGTCATGCAGCGAGCAGCAATCCGCCGCTCCGCCTCGCTGGGCTGCAGAAAGGAGTTAAAATTCAGAACAAGTATCCGGAGAAGACAGCAGTTGCTTTTCTTGGAGTAGCCCAAGAAAGAAGAGGAAAAACCTGCGAGCACACACACACACACACACACACACACACACACACACACACACACACACACACACACACACACACACACACACAAATACACACACACACACACACACACACACACACACACACAGCCCCGCTGGATGGCAGGGTTTGATGGACAAGACAGAAGACGTTCACCAGAATTATTAGGCATGAAAAAAACTTACTTCTGCTGAGGAAAAAAGAAAACTTACCACCCCTGTGTCCAGCTGCTCTGTAGTCCGAGAGGGAGCTGCTCCAGTCAGAGGTAAAAACCACAAAATCGGCAGCAGCAGCAGCATCTCCGGAGAATTATTCCTCATCCACTTGTGCACAACCACAGAAGTCATGTTGCCCTATGACAGGCTGATCCTGCAGGGCTCACACACCGACCCGGACAGCAGCATCCACCGAGAAAAACCGACGACAAAACTTTTGTTTCAAAAAAATTAGCCCAAATAAGTCTACCTCACTGTTGAGCGCAAACACATAAAACACATTAAAACCACCGCTGGCCGACTTCAGATCATTAAAAGCTGTTTATATCAAGCACTGCTGCACTTCTCTCTGTCATCGAAGTGTTTCTTGTCGGAACCAAACTGCGTGTTCCGGTCTTGTTTCGCTCCACCAGAGTATCACCCCTGAGCAAGAAGCACGAGCCTCTTTCTGTCTGCGTTCTGGTCTCGAGCGCTAGAAAATGACAGCAGCTGCGTGCCGTGCGATTGTGTCGCGAGCCGCAGGATCCAACTAAAGTTAGCCATAGGAACCTGATCTACTTCCGGAAATTGTAGTCAAAATAAAATCCTCCAACTGGTCTTCAAAAGTAATGACAAGGATCATTCCACTAAAACTTTTAGAGGTTAATCAGATCGGTCCCTACCTGAAACGTATTTCTACACATAATTAATGTAAAGAGTTGCTAGATCATCAAAGGGCCAATGTGATAATCACTACAATTAATCTATGATGAAAGGATTAATGGAAAATTATTATTAATTGTAAGCTTCACAGTTATTTACATGTTGTAATAATCAGAACATACCAACATTTACTTATCAAAATTAAAAAAAAAACAAGGCAAACATTTATTGCTTTTTCATATTCATGTCATTATACATCAAATGGCTAAATGAGCATGGTTTGGATCACTATGTAAACAATTATTAAAAATCACTTCTGTCCGTAATAGTCTTTTAATAGCAAAAGCCAGGTGGAAAAGAAAGTAATGTAATTTAAGATTTTTTGGGTGGGAAAGTGTTTAATGGGTGCTTGCTATGCAACCCAGTTCTCAAATTAAAGTTAAAAAAAAGGAAATTAGTGAACAAATGTGTTTTACTAATCTTTTATGGCTCACAAAATGTGCCACGTACCAGTTAAAATGTGTCTTTGCTTTTGAGAAAAGAGCAAACAAGGAATGATTTGCATGATGCTTATCTTACTAAAGGGAAAAGTGCATGCATGTTAGACATAGTTTATACTTGGACAATGTGGCCCCTTATTTCGAGAAAAAATGGACATGCACTATTATCTACATATCAATTTGCTTGTCATTTATTCTGTACAAAGTCACATTTCAATGGTCATACAGTACTAAACATACGATATGAAAGACGCACAACACCTCCAATCCATAAGCCGTTCTTCTTCACGCTTTTATTTTGAAGTGGGATTTTCAAACTTCAATTAAACCATTTTTTAGATTTTGTCTGACTTTATTGAAACAGCTGTGAGAATATGAATTTCGCTTTAGGTACCCTTTATTTAGTCTGCATGCCCCTTAAATGCGCCTCATCAAATAGATAATCAAATGATAATAGAGTTCAATGAAAGTAATAAGATGATGCAGTAAAACAGTCGACACAGTGATTAGCTGACAACTGCTCCAGACTAATAATACTGTTGCTGTTATGATCATTTCTCCTTCTTTCAGAGCCAAACCGTTTTGCTTACATCTAGAGATCTTTCCCTGGATGTTACTCATTGACAAGAATGCTGTTGTGCAAGTCCAAAGTTGAATATACACCACTACATCTTCACTCATTCATTCATTCATTCATTCCTTTTCTGCCTCTTTATCCGCCGTAGCCGGTCACGGGGAGCTGGAGCCCATCTAAACTGGCATAGGGCGTGAGGCGGGGGACACTCCGGGCACGACACCAGTGCACCGCGGCTACATCTTCATTTAAAACAAAAACATAACAAGGAAAATTAGTAAAGGACAAGAAAAATACTATTAAATGCAGTGTAGATTGTTGAAAGTACTTCAGGAAAAAGCATTTATACATTATTTTATCAGTATTAAAGTCAGCGTAATACTAGTTTGGAAAAGGACCAACAAAAGGATTAGTTTCAAATACCAATACAGCAATTACCCACCGTGACAAAGCCAGCCAAAATCTTTATGGAGTCCTAAGCCCGATTCGATCTGAGACTACTCTGCCAATGATATTGACTATTGTCAATGCGTAATCTATCACACTGTAAATTCAACACACTCAATGTCAGTTTTATAGTACTTTTTAATCTTGGAGTTGTCTGATCTTAATTTGTACTTTATTCAATATTCATTACGTTAATTTGACTGACTGGTATCCACTTTTCTGGATTCAGTTTTAGATCACAGAGTCTCCATATGGTGATGTGGAGGGCACCATCATGGGTCTCATATTCTGAGGCGTATGACGTCATCTGAGATATTCTGGACACCTTTAATGTCGGGCAGTGCACTGCCTGTCGCACGTGGGTATTCTACGTTTTGTATGCATTGTATCTCATGTTCAATGACAATATCTCCAATACCAACCTCTTACATCTACTAACTTTATTGTGTAGTGACAATATACAACCCCCACTAGTAAGTTCCACCTGTTGACAACTCAATAAGAAGTCTAGCTTGATAAATATATCAAAGCCATTTGTCCCTTAGAAAATTCCCTTGGCGTTTTAATTCATCATTGTCCTTAATTGATTTCCTCATTGGTCCTTATTTTTCTATCTGTCCATCTATCCATCCATCCATCCATCCATCCATCCATCCATCCATCTATCCATCCATCCATCCATCCATCTGAATCTTCTTGCTGTGAAGCGACAGCGCTGCCCACCGTGCCACCCTCATTTGGTCCTCATATAGAAGCAAATTCTGGTATCCTAATCATGCTTGGAGAGCACTCCCACGGGTTGAAGCCTTCCAACCCTTCTCCTGGTGCTTTTAAATTTTTCTCCACATCCTCCTGGATTGCATATGCATGTAGGCGGCAGAATTGCTGTACAGCAGGTTTCATTTACAGGCTAATTGGTGTTCAATTTTTCCACTCCTTAAACACATCTGTCATTGGTAATGGAGAGACTGCATAATGTACTGTATATGATAAGTGAAACAGTTTCACTCATAGAGCTCTCTTAACATTATAGCTCTGCTTTTCAAAAGGAACGTTTCAACACTATTTTTAAACAGAATTAATTCAGCCAGTTCCGTTTTATTACCAGCTGTGAGTTCACTCTCGGATATCATCATCAGTGGCGTTGACTGACTGGAAGAAAGAGAGCAGATTTTTTGGTAAATTTGGCACACATGAATAACGTTTTTCCATCTTTGCTTTCAGTGTCTTTGATACAGTTTCTCCCACACCGAACAGTTTTACCACCAGAATTTACGATCATTGTTAAATCTCTCTTCCCCAGAGGTAAGACACTCTGTCATTTCTTCCTTTTTTTTATACTAAATGCTGAATTTCTTTTGTCTTATTCTTACAGCTTTGTCATTTTTATGCTGATTTGCTGTACATTCTTAAGAAATGTCTTTTACATTGCACTGATATGTTTGTTTGTATAGGTGTTGGAATCTATTCACACATAATCAAAGTTTTAGTTACATGCTCTTCTTTGTCTGTATCTTTCTCTCATTTTCATGTGCTCCCCCTTTATCTGTGTGATGAGATGTCAATCTCCATCTTCCTCTTTTCCCCATTTAGACACACAGCTGCCATCTGTTCCCCAGTCTTCTAACATTGAAGCTAATTCCAGCGCGTAAAAGAAGGTTAAGACTACTTCTTTACTCAAGTCATTTTCTTTCTTATCTGGGTTATCTTGTTATCTCTGTTGTGCTATTGGTAAAGCCAGGTGTTTCCCATTGACATACAACTCAAAGGAGGTCAACAAATTTGTTCATTTTGGTTGGACAAGAATTGGATCTGTTTAGCATGTGAATGGCTGGAATCCTTACTTTTCCATGCTAATGGAACTCATGCCAAAATGACTGTCAATCAAAAGACTGATGTCTTAATTATTGTTTGCAAAGGGAACTCTGAAAGTAATCAATTTTAATGTTCAAGAAGCACATTAAATGGACAAAGTAGCATGTGCTCCATTTGACCTCTCCATCCAATAGATGATGGCCATCACACCAATCCAAGTAAAAGAGAGCAAGTTAAAGCGTTATTTTTTAGAATAATGGTTATTGCACACACACAGAACCTTACTGATTCTCCGTATGTAACTGCAAAGGAACACATCATGAGTGCATGGGCACAAACACCCACACACACATCTAAAGCTTATTAAGAAATTCTACACCTGAAAGTTCTATATTATAGTATTTATAGTAAAATGTTTAATTTTTAACAGTCATTGATTTTCATCAGAATGTCTAGACCACATGTGTCAAACTCAAGGCCCAGGGCCAAATGTGGCCCGCCACATTATTTTAGGTGGCCCACCAGACCATAAAATGTCAGAGTGTCAAAAAATAAATAGGTCAAAAGCATGCTTTGACCAAAAACCACATTTCTCACAATGCAGTACAGTAATTAAGGCTATTTTAACTTTGACAAAAAACAAAGTTAATGTCTTAATTTGTGTTTGATGTTATTTTCTTGATTCATTGGATAGTTTGATCCTGGGTTGATGGAGTTCTGTGACAAAAGGATTCATGTTATAACAGAGCAACAATTTTTTTTCTGTGCAACTGTAATGTTCGTAACTTGAATAAGAAATACATTTAGAGTTACTGTATTTACATTATGGATTAATTACATTTATTTTACATTACATTGAGTTACATTTAGTTACATTTATTAGTTACATCTGGCCCTTTGAGGACAGTCATTATGCTGATGTGGCCCCTCAGTTAAAATGAGTTTGACACCCCTGGTCTAGACAATTGATTCTACAATGTGGCTATTGGAGCCATAAGTCCATAAGACCCAAAATATGTTAGAAATACTCGGCAATGAATTGGCATACAATTAAATCCTTAAATCTTTCTTTCTCTAAAGGAAAATGTCTTTCAAGGTTTCAAGGCCCTCGTCACACTTTTGACCACGCTTTAGCAAACATGGCCCTCCAAACCTTCGGTTTTCTGACCTACAGGGATAGTCTTCAACGAAACATTTCTTTGAAGCAGTTAATGCATAATACAGTTCCACCCACCCACTCTTTGTTTACTGTTAAGAGATTTATTCATTCCTTTAATTCCTAACCCACAATACGTATTTTCTTAATAATTATCAGTATTCACTGGCAAATCCATGCATCCATCTTCAACCGCTTATCCGGGGGGACAACAGTCTCAGGAGGGATGCCCGTACTTCTCTCTCTCTAGACACCTCCTCCAGCTCCTCCGGGAGGATCCTGAGGCATTCCCGGGCCAGCCAAGAGGCATAGTCCCTCCAGCATGTCCTAGGTCTTCCTCAAGGTCTCCTCCCAGTAGGACATGCCCGGAACACCTCCCCAGGGATTCGTCCAGAAGGCAGCCGGAACAAATGACCGAGCCACCTCAGCTGGCTGAACTTGAGGCGGAGGAGCAGCGGGTCTACTCCGACCTCCTCACTGGTGACTGAGCATCTCTAAGTGTGCGCCCGGCCACTCTACAGAGGAAACTCATTTAAGCCGCTTGTATCCGGGATCTTGTCCTTTTGGTCATGACCCAATGCTCATGACCATAGGTGGCCAATCCAGGAATTCTATAAATTGTCCATCAACAATCAGTCATGCATGCATACATATCTCCTTAGCTAGTAATTTCTTTTTCAAGTCCATTACACTAGTAATTCATTCATCACTGATACAAAAAAAAAAAACATGGAAATGTTGTTCTTTTTTTTTGCTAAGGAGCAGTAAGCTCTGCTACTTTAGTGTTGTGGGCTTAAAATTGTCAACTTTACTGCCCCTAGTGCCACTCAAACATGCTGTGAAGCACAAAATTACGATATTTGTTATGTCTGCTGGCAAGAAAGAAGCTTTATTCATTCTGTTTTATGTTGCTAGAAGGTTAAAACATCCATTTACTCATCTCAGTGTGCTCTGCACATTTTACCTTAAGTGTTTCACCCTCTTCAGACTATTCCCTAAAGAAATCCAGATAATTTTCTTTGGTCAGAGCACATAATTAGAGGAAAACCCATTGCCCAGTGTGGACGTGGACTGAATAGAATATGTCGGCTGCCATCATAACACATGGATTTTGGCAACACTTTTTCCCAACTTGGCTGCAAACCATGTGCAAAGATGGGGTTAATTTTCCCCACCACATTCCCCACAAGATAAATGAGTATCGTCAAACATATTTCTATCCTGTGATGATGATCATGTTATGATAATGTCACATACTAAAAAAGATGTAAATGGGCTTTGTTGCTTGGTGGGATGTTGTTTGTTTATGATGATAGTGTTTGTAATTTGGATAACCCAGTTCCTACCTAATGTATTTATTTTATGATCGTATTGTCAGCTCTGCTTAATGGGCTTTCCCTTTGATTAAGTTAATATTGTGGTGCTAAAAATCATTAATGCATTTGTTTCAATCAGCAGTGGTAAATGAATGAGGTAAAGATAATTGTTTATTGCAGCAGATGATATGTGATAGTTAGTTTGTCAGAAAGTCTCTGATGCTTAGACTCTTTAGGGAGGTTTAAGCCCCAGTCAGGCATCTTTTTCATTCTGGATGCGTTTATTCCGCCGGATGTTCTGTTTGAACTCACTAAAGGGATAGTGGGGTGTCAGTTTTATCCATATTTTGCGTAACAGAGCAGAAACAGGCATCTATGTGAATGGAATGTGACATTGTGGAAGAATGGCATTTTGAAAGATGCTTGGTGTCTGACCTGAGCAATGGCAAGTTGCATCCTTGCTGCTATTATTGCAACACATGCGGTGGTGGTGGCGGATGACTCCAATGAGGCTAATGGAATTAGGAAGTATGTGAATCTGCAAAGACTGAATGGTGATGATGGTCAAGTAGGACTTAATACCAGGAGAAAGATGTAGAGGTACAGATATAAAAAAAAAAGACACAAACAAGCTGACGATGAAGGTGCGTCATTGTGCTGTTGAGCAGATGTGACCAGCTGATATGAACAGCTGGCATCTCAATTGACAGTCCCTGACAATGGCAACAGGAAATTAAGATTGAGGATCCCCGAGGTGTGAATGACAGGATGGTATGAGACAGTCGACAGCCCTCTTCTTGTTCACTATAGTATAAGTGTACAAATGAATGGACCTCTCACCCACATTTGCTGGAACTTCATTTGTCTCTTTTAGAGTGTTACACACTTGATGATGCTGTAATTCATAAAAATCCATTACTTCTGCCATATTGTTTGTGGTTAATCATTTTAATGAGCACTTAATATGATTTCATCATGCTGACCATTGTATTGCACTATAACAGGATCTTTGCAAAGTTTATGTCTTGTCATTTTTCTTTTGAGTACATTGAGTTTTGAATTTAAGATTAAGATTAAAATAGACTTCATTGATCCCCGCAGTGTAGGAAAATTATTAGCACACTCTAGATCACACACTTTATTAATACAGTGCTTTGAATTATTATCGTAGTAAAACTTAAAAGATCATAGTAAGGAAGCATTCACAATAGAAAGTACTAAAAGAAATTACCATGTAAATGTCAAAACATTTATAAAGTATGGATATTACATAAGCAATCATCGAGAACACACTGCAGTTTTAAATATTTGACCCCACACTAGCATTCCACTACAAACAAAGACATACTGGCATACACTGGACTGCATGCTGTGTTTCTGTGGTGCTGGATATAAACCTCTGAACCATCTGTGCACTCCACAGAAGGCATTTAAAGGAGGTTTTCATGCCAGTTTTGGATCTATTATTAAATATTATAGGCTGTATCTCTAAATGCATTGGCACCCCTGAGAGAAAAGCGAGGCATCAACGTTGGCAGACATTTTACATGTTAGAATGATCCTAGATTTAAAGTTACAGTTGGTAAGAAAAACATGTCAAAAGAACTATGGACTGATGAAGGGTGCACAGCTATTTTTTTTAAACCCCAGCAACTGTCAGTGATTTTGAACTTACAGCATGGCAAACCTGACACTCACTGTATAATCAGTCATACAACGATGACTTGGACTTTTACGTCAATTTAATTTATTTTTTTTTACATCCTCTTTAAGTAATGATAGTAATGCATGACTACTGATTAAAAATGCAGCTGATATTTTTCATGTGAATATAATTACTGTTGGGCTCACATAAGTAACAGTACATAAAAATGAATTTAACATGCACATGCTCCTCTGAATACAATACAGTACAACAGTACAATACATACTGGTAAGGGTCCTTGAATATTTTGTGAAAAAAACCTCTCCTTTTAAACCAAGTCATTCATCATATCACAAAACAAACTACTGTACATACTAACCTCAGATCTCCTGGCCAAAAGAAAAACCCAAAAAACATTTCAGTCACCGGTTACATTAGTTTCAAAGCTAACAAACAATAATGTATATATAAATACAATCATTTTAATTGTGTTTTTCTTTAATTATGTGGATGTGAATCCCCGATCCCCATAGACCACTTATCTCTACATTTCTGTCACTTTTATGAGCACATTCTACTTCTCTGGTGCAGCAGAACAACAACAACAAAAAAACATTATGCCAAAGACTTTTGTTTTGTTTTCTGAAATCCAGCCTTCCCGTGTCATTTACATGGGGCATGGGGTAGTGCAAAAAACAAACAAAAAACTATCCATTGACATCCGTTTGTATAGCGAATAATGAAGAAGAACATCATGAAGAGGTCATGGCCTCTCATAGGTCAAGAGAAATTCAAATTTGGGAAATGTAAATCCAACATCTGTCACTCTGAGGGCATCTGAATATGGATAAGTTAACACAATGAGTGCAAATTAATAAGCTACAATTGTTAGATTGTGAAAGAATAGGCACTGAACCAGTATATAACTTTCCTTGTCAAAGACTTAAACTTCTTGTGAAAAAGCTTCTTCACTTTGTGGATTACTCTTAATATCACGGTCTCATTTTAAAACATCTGTGCTCTGCCATGATATTGTGTCTGATATTTTTAATTAAAGTGAGAATTTATGCACCCTAGAATATTTTCAGTCTACAATGAACTACCGCCACTGGTCCTTGTTAATTTCCATAACAATAGTGCATCATCTATTCATCCTTACACTTATCACCATCATAAAAGCTATGAGTTTGAGTATTTATCTCTAAATCCATAACTTTGTTCCTATCAAACAGCAGGGTATCCATTAAATCCGGTCACAGGGGTCATTTTTGAAATCACACCTTTTAGGGTCAATAAAGTTTATGTTAGATTTTACAAGGCGCAAACCAATCAGATTTTCTAATTGACTTAAAGTAGAGGCACATTCATCAATAACTACCCCAAAGAGAGAGGGCAGATAAAGGGAAACAAACCTGATGTTTAAAGTAATCTGCATGGTCAAATGCATAAGTCAGTTAAATTGTCTGAATTTTGAATCTTTTGCAACTTAAAGGAGTAATTCATCATTTACGAATTTACCCATATTCACTGTTTTTCTATTAAGTGAGAAGTTCAACTTTACTCTCAATCCTCTTTCATAGTCTTTGTTACATCGATCCTAATCTACCAAACAACTTCAAGAAGCAATGTGTGATTAAAAACAGTCATTCAGCATGAGACAGCTAAAAAAAGGAGAATACACGTGAACTGCATTCGTAAGTGTAACTACTGCTTGCGTGTGTCCCTTGTTGTCCTCTGAACAATCTTTTATGTCACCGTTACGGCGGTCGAATGAAAACAGCCTCACACCTGCTCCCTCCTTGTTACAGTGACTGCTCTAACAGAAAACCTGCTCTGTGTTAAGAGCCTGCTCATCTCATCTGTAGGACATCAGCGAGAGCCAATAAATGAGAGCCATCAGCGGTTTAGATCAACAGCACACTCCTTGGTCCTTTGCAGCATCCACAGGTGACCTAGCACGATCATTCATCGCTGAAACATTACCAATGGTCCTCACTTTCTTGTAGAGGCATCACAAGCTGTGATCCCTCATTCTCTGTCTCGTTCTTAAGAGTGCCTTTTTTATCAATCATTTTCGCTGCCTGGTAGACCACTGTGTTGAAAGGAGTGTATTTATTATAATTGAAAGTAAAGTGTTTTTCATATGATGTTGAGCTTTTGTTTTCATTCTTGTCAGACTTCCATAGAAACTCAGCAATATGGGTATTTTACTTCTATTTTAGGTCTGTACAGGCAAATAATCTCAGCGTGTTTCACTTCTCTAAAGTTCCTGAGTTTTTAGTTGTTATTGTCATGCAAATTTTGCTACCGGACCAACTGTTTGAATTTTTAAATGTATGTAATCTAGAGGGCAACCAATGCTCTGGCTTACTGTGGGGGTGTCTGTGTGCTTGTGATCTGCTTTTATTCTGACTAAATTCTGTTCTAGTATCAATTACCTTTAGCCCTGTCTTGTCTCTATATCTATTATGCAGATTTATATGTACATGGGATGTGCACATATGTTCTTCTGCAAGGTTAAACATTTGCAATTCATTCTTTGTCTAGACTGGTGTCCTCCTTCATGCAAATTTGCATCTAATTATGTCTCTTCAGTTACAGATTGCCACTGAAATTTCGTTTGCACTCTGTCTGAACATACTGTAAAGAAAACACTTATCAATAAGACTCAATTCACATTTTGTTGTCTTCATTTCATTCATTTCTTTTGCTTTGGTTTAACCAAACTGTGTCATAGATGTGATTGCTACTGTATTAATATCTTGTACAGCTTCAGTGATCTCATTCACTTGTTGCCATTTTTATGTACCATTTTTCATCAATGTAGCAGGGTAGCTGCGCAGTTATATGACTCCCTGTTTCCTGGTTGAATGCATCTTCAAATCACCTAAATAGCTCTCTGTAGGAACAGCAACGGGACTATTTGACTGGCTGAACAGATGTGTTGGTGATTTTAAGGTCTGTATTCATAATCAGACAGATGTGACAGATATAGTCACCAAAATACAGGCATACTTAGGATGTTTCTAAATTGCATAATGAATACATCATACAATGAAACTTGAAAAATGTTTTAGTATATATTAAAATATGAGCAACATTAAATCATATATGAGTAACTGAACTGTGCCTTCTCATTTTTAATTTGGAAAAACACCAAAAGTTAAAACATCACCATTTCCGAGTAAGCTTTCCAGCAGAACACGTGGGATGTGATTATCCTCAATTGTTATATTGACAAAGTTCTTGTCATCAAAACCTAAATCAAAGATTTCAGTTTTTTTTAATTAGAGATCTTTGACTTTTTGAAAGCTTTTGTGGACTTGATCCGGTTAAAGTGGGAAAAGTTGTTATCAGAGTGTTGGTTGTCTACGGGCAAATGTATAAATGACAGCTCCACCAATCTGCTGAATCATCTAAATGACTTCTTTGCACGCTTTGAGGCAGACGACACCATCCCGGCACAGACACTCCGCCTCCTTCTGGCGACCAGGCCTGATGCTTTCAGAAGGACCAATGCACGGAAAGCCCTTGACAACATTCCTGGTCACATCCTGAGAGATTGTGCTGACAAGCTCACAGATGTCTTCACAGACATCTTCAACATCTCCCTGAGCCAGGCTGTTGTCCCCACCTCAAAGCCACCACCATCATCCAAGTCCCGGAGAAGTTGCCCCCATCATGCTTCAGCGACTAACGCCCGGTTGCACTCACACCCATCCTTATGAAGTGCTTCGAGCGGCTAGTCATGCAGTACATCAAGTCTGCCCTCCCTTCAACCTTGGACTCTTTTCAGTTTGCTTTCCGTTCCAACCACTTGACCGATAACACCATTTCCACTGTCCTACACTCAGCTCTCATCCACCTGGAGACCAAAGACTCATACGTCAGAATGCTGCTCATTGACTGCAGCTCAGCTTTCAACACAAGCATCCCCCAGCAACTAATCCACAAACTGGACCAGCTTGGACTCAACACCTCTATATGCAACTAGCTGCTGGACTTCCTGACAGGGAGAAAAAAAGCAGTTAGAGTCGGCAGCATCACTGACCAAAAAAGCCCAACAGTGCCTCGACTTCCTCTGCAAACTGAGGAGAGCAAGTGCCCCACCCCCATCGTGCTCACCTTCTACAGAGGCACCATCGAGAGCATCCTGACCAGCTGCATCACAGTGTGGTACGGTGCCTGCACTGTTTCCTGCCGTAAGACCCTGCAGCGCATCATGAGAGCAGCTGAAAAGATCACTGGTGTCTCTCTGTCTTCCCTCACAGACATTTATAACACCTGCCTCACCTGCAAAGCCATCAAGATTGCAGGTGATCCCACCCCTCTCACAGCCTTTTCAGCCTGCTGCCACCTTTCCAGCCTGCTGCCATCAGGGAGGAGACTGCAGAGTCTGTGGGCCAAAACCAGCAGGTTCAAAGACAGTTTCACTCGGCTGTCAGGAGGCTCAACTCCCTCCCTGCTATGTGCTGCCTGTTGTACTGCCTGGGTTGTACTCCCTGTTGTACTGCCTGAGTTGTACTGCCTGTTGCACCATGGGTCTGAGAGGATTGCAATTTCATCTGTGCCGTATGTCGTGCGTATATGGTATATTTGACAATAAAGTTGACTTTGCCTTTTTTGACTTTGACCTCGTATCCGTGAGTAAGATGCTTACTCCCAACTTGCTCCCTGGGTGTCAAAAGTGATTCCCTTCATCAAGGATCGGTCAACTGCAGAGTACAAATTTCAATACATTGCACTATGTATGATTGCACTATGTATGTGTGAGTGTGAAAATTAAGCTTCTTCTTCTCTAATATTGGTTGCACCGTGCAAACCCATTTCTTTGACCACAGGCTGACTCCATCTAACAGCTTCCTTGCTGGGTACTTCTAAACGAATCCTGTTAGCTATTGCTCACTGACTTAGCATAAAAAATGCATTCATGAAATCACAGAATTCATTTCCGTTTGTTGTTCATGGCAATAGTCTGATTACATGCTTAAATAAACATGTGGCTTTGGCCCAATTACAGCACACTATGACGAAAACTGGCATCCTAGCTGACAGAATTGCATGCACACACCAACCACCCCAGCAGAAACAATGTATAACTATAATTAGAGAAATGTCAAGAGGTTCTAGTTCTACAATCTGTAGATGTTCAACTCTCATCTCTGCATGATAATCACTCATGTAGTTCAGACCTCAGGTACTTGAGGATCTGTGATAGTGATCACTGCACAAAATCAAAATTAGGCATGGAATAGGTTTCCTTTTGTACCTTTAATGTATATTAAATGTATATTAAGCTGGAATGAATAACATTAGTTACTTACATGTTTACTGTATGACACATATTCTCGTCTGTCCAGTACTTTTAATGTATGTGATACATTAAAAAAGAAGGTTTATAATTCATTTCAGTATGGGTTTTTTTCCCCACCAAAACGCTTGTTAAAATCACATTAAAAAATATAGCTCTAAGACAGGATCTTTATTCAGATATCTGAAAGTTGACGACTAAACCACCATGATGCATAAAGCTGTAAAATCTGCTGTCACAAAAGAAAAACACAGTATTTTGACATTGTGATATCTTCATGTTTATAAATTGTGTTGTATGACTGACGTGATGCCCCAATCTGGTCTGTGGTCTGTGGCAGAAGGAGAGGCCAAGCTTGTGGGTGGAGCTACGGCTCCACACCTGTTGCTCATCTCCACACTTGTTGCTGGTCTCCACACCTAGACTCAATCAGGGTGACTACCATGAGGCTTTTTAAGCCACGTTCTGTCGGTGCTCTTCTTGGCTGGTTGGTACTTGAACTATTACCTTCTAGTTCTGTTTTGTAGTTCTGTCTTGATTCTGCCTACGTTTTGATTCTTGCCTGTCTGGAGTTTTTGAGTTTCTGATTAAATCATGAACAAAAGCTTTTCTGCCCGTCTCTTACCCTGCTCCGCTTGACAGTCGTAGTGTCTCCATGTCATGTCATGTCAGTTAATTAAATGCCATGAAAGGACCCGTCATTCATGTCTGAGCATGATTGTTTTGATAATATGCCACATTGTCATTTCAGGGCATGTAATAACAGCATATGTCAAAGTTTGTATGGCATTTTATTTTCAGAACACGTCTGTTGTTGCAGGATCATTTAAATTAAGGTCTATGACATGTTATGTCATGATATATCATGTCTGTCCAAGTTATATTTTCATGTTGGGGCACTTCGTACCATGGTGTGTCATGTGAAGTCATGGTCATATCATGCCATTGGTAGGTCATAGTAGTATTGTATCTTAGGTGTGGCATACAGTATTTGCGCTGATTGTGACCTCACACTGTAAATACTGTTTCAGCAGAAGGTGGTATGTTTAGATGTTGGCAGAGCAGGTAGGGCTAGTTTGCAAGTTGATTGGATCCAGGACGCATTAGATAACATGCAACTCCACCAAAGGGGCAAAACAATGCATCACCAACACAGCAGCTGGTCACCCTGCCCTGTTTCTTCTCTTAATTTACTTTGCGTCTGCTCTTCCTACATTCAGTATCATTCCAATACTTCGTACTTCCAATTTGTTCATGTCTGCCACGTGCCCTTGACAACCTGTTGAATCTCATGTGCAAGACAATAAAAATACCCCAATACTCCAAAAAAATACTCCTCAGCAAGTACAGGAGAGGAAATGATCGGTCCCAGCTAGTTTCTATACAGTATATGAGGTGGTGCCTGAGTGCTTCAAGGTTGCCTTCTATTTAACAAAAGGAGTCCCACTCGCTTGAAACAGAGAAGTACTTAGATGGAGAGTTGTTATGAAGGCAAAACAAAATCCAGTGTTTTGATACATCTATTATTATTGGCACACTTTTAAATATCTGGTCCCACAAAAGTCTTACTTAAATATTCATGGTAGCTACTGAATGCACATAGCTCACTGCACCAAAGTGCTATTCTATGGAACAGACAGAATTAGGCCATAGGAACGCCTTAAGGAGTCCAATTAAAGGCTCTAATATTAGTAAGCAGCAGTAAAAATGGTGGGGTTAATGGCTATCTAGTCATCTAGCTTAATTACCAGCCTGCAGCTTCCTTCAAGATCTGATAGCTGTTGATACGGTTTTGTGTCTTTTACCGCGAGTGAAAGAGAAAGTGAAAGGACTCTTTACATGTTAAACTACATTAACACTCTGTTAACACTCCAAATAGCTGTTTCCTCGTCATTATATATTTTGGAGAGTTGAAAAACGACAATGTGGGAATTAGATTCAGGACTACAAAAGGGAGTGAGAATGAGAATGAGTGAAAATAATGAAATGTTAAATGGAATACGGGAAGGAAATTGGTGAGAATTATTGGCTTTAAATGTTTTTGAAAGGTAACGGTATTTGAATTTTGCAGCCACTCATTTCTGATAATTATGGAAGACTTATTTCAAAGGATAACTTCTTTACGGCAGAAAAACATCAGAATTCAAAACCCAATTATTGTCTATGCGCAGGGCATGTTTTAGTATGTGATCACCTTTCCGTTGTTTTTCTTCAGAAAACGCAGCTGTCTGAATGCTTTGAAGGGATTCCATTCATTTCTGACTGCTTCCAATTACTGGTCATTGCCACCGATTATATGCCAAACAGTTTGTTTGATATTCACCCATATTTTTACTATGAAGACCAGATTAAAATTGCAGAGAATTCCAGTCATGCAATGAATTTGTTGTTTTTGCTGTGTCTGATGGCACATTATGTTGTCAAAGATGGCCTCGTCTTTTTTTCCTCAACACATAACTTGTTCAGGCAATAGCAAGAATTTAAGATAAGAATTTTAATAATGTTTTTGTTACTCCATCACGTTGATGGACTTTTCCTATCACACACGCTCGCCAGGAACCAATGCAGAAAACACCCACCATAACATAATTCCACCTCCTCCATGTTTCACAGATGTAGAGAGGCATTCTTTGTTGGATTTTTTTTTTTTTTTACCAACAAAAACAATGTTCTTAAGCATCAGTATGGAACTTATCACTCCAGGGTAGTGTGAAACAAAAATAGAAGCTTCATTCTTGCTCAGATGACTACTATTTGTCAAACAACACAGTTCTGATGAAAACTGAATCGTTTTTTCTTTGTTTTCAAAGGTTCCGCATTCACACATGGTTTGGAAATGATCCTTGTTCACAAAGGGAAAACAAAGTAAAATTCCATTTATCTGTATATCTGTTATTGAATGGAATAAAAAAAATTGCACATTTAGAAGGACATAAATAACATAACGCTGTTTGCGTTTAAGTGCAGCATATACTCTGCCTATGTTCATAAACACAAAACTCTTTTTTTGCCCAAGAGTATATGTATAATAACCCCTGGCACATTGCTGGTTTTGGCAAATAAAATTACTTATTAAATACAGTCAATTTTCATGCAAATTAATAAAGTATTTCACCTGCTTTTCCAATGTGTGAGACTCAACATCGTGTCTTTATTGTATAAAAATGAAAGGGTTTCAAGGAAAATGCAAATATGCTTATCTTTTCCAAGTTATTAAAAATATGAATATTCCACAGTGAAATCTTTACAAAGTGTCATGAATATTTAACCTGCTACCAATCCCCACATGAATAACAGCTAATTTCTAATTAACTGACAGACAGCCAGTCAGTCACAATGTGGTAATTGCAACTTGCAATTCTCATGGCAAGATCCATTTACACTGGCTTTGGAGACATGGTATCAGAAAATGGACCAAGACATTCTACAAGGTCTTGAAGCTTTCATAGTGTCCATTTTATCCAAATAATGCATCCATCAAACCATTCATATATTAAAATATGACATCTATTAGTATGAAATGTCCCTATCTGCACTCGGGAGAGCTCAATTGCTTCAAGAAATCACTGTATTCTTAAGGCAGACAGCTACAGCAGTATCTTTCAAGTTTGGTTTCAGCTGCCTTAAAATATCATTCAGTTCCCAGAAAATTGGCACTAAAATATAGTTCTGTGACATAATATTGCTTTAAAATGATCACACCTCACTAGGTGTTAATAGTCCACTATGCAGGATTCTTTTTTCACGGTATGGGACATAAAAATCCATGAATGCAGCTGTTTCTGTGCTGCAACCATCACATCAGGCAGAAGGAGTCACCACATGTTAAGATTAGCTCAAATTACACATTTAACTCTGCTGTTTTTTAAATTATAACCATATTTTTGCATGCCATGAGGAACTCTTTTACAGATTCTGGAAAACAAGCCAGCATTGATTTTATAACAGAGTGCTATTATTTGAATCAGAACATATCTCAATTCAGTATTTGACAGCTGTATTTGAAGTAGCTTCTTTTTGTTGTTCAAATATTTTATTATGACTTCCTTGTTAATAGTAAATGAGCTAAGCATTCTTCCACTAACTTATGTTTTTAAAAGATTTGTCAGTGGGGATGAGAAGGTTGTCAGAATACAAAAGAAATGATTCAGTCTGTCAAACTGGGGATTTTGAGTCATCCCATGAATAAATTAAAATATATTACATTAAAAATTTCAAACCTTGTCCCTAATCACTTATTGATAAGATAGCATATAATCACTTAAGATACACCAACAATAGTGGGACTTATTGACGCTAATAATACTGCTAAACTGTCAGTTTAGACATCTGACAGAATGGTGTTAGAGATTCATCTCATACACATAAGGCCTTTTTCCCTGTTTACTTATTCATACACACCTGGTTCACATACATGTGTCCTGCTCTACATGTTATAAAATATTCCATTTCCTCTATTGATTCGTCCCTTAAATCAACACAAATGGACTCATTAGAGTGCAGGAAAACAGCAGTGTTCTCATCTGATGAGCTCATTCTGCTCTGCTCAGTGTTACTGCAGTTCATGTATCAGCTAAGGTTTTGTAAGCTTTAAACAACTAACCTTATTTGATGAGGCTGTCTGATTACTTTGGACACAAGGCCCACATGAACTCCTCATTTAGAAATTCCATTTTGCTTGGTAAATAAATAATAGTATTCTCAACCAATCTTCATCTATCCCAGTCCAGCTTATAAATTATTCTTGTGTAGCGTGTGTGTGTGTGTGTGTGTGTGTGTGTGTGTGTGTGTGTGTGTGTGTGTGTGTGTGTGTGTGTGTGTGTGTGTGTGTGTGTGTGTGTAATGCTATGAGTGTTTGTTCTAGGCTGTTCATGGAAATACAAGCAAATGAGTAATATACGTATTTGGCCATGTGAGTCATTTGTATCTAATCAGAACTCATCATGGAGCTGGGCCATTCATTTGTGGGTCCACAGCACCAATTTACCATTTTCGTTATTCTTTTACATATCTATCTATCCATTGATCCATCCGTTTATTTTGCCTTTGTCAAAATGGTTGATGAAGGGGAAGATAAAGTTGAGGTTTAATTAGACCCACAAGAACATTCAGAGACTCACGTCTCTGCTGCTGCATTATTGGGTTCTTCAGTAATACAGTTTTGGAGTTGGTCCTCTTTCAATTAAGACCTAAAGGGATTCTAGATCATCTTTAACGTCCAGCATAGAGAATTTAGATTCAGGTCTAGGTTGTGCCTGCCTTCTCCCAGGTGCAGAGACCAGCACTCAAGCCAGACATCAGTGCTAGATCCTAAGGTGCCTCCCAAAGCCCAATTGTGCTCTCATACACGACTGAGTGTTCCAGACCTGCTCCTATTTCTTCACCATTCAGTGTTTCCGAGGAGCCAAGACTTCCTCTGCCTCATTTCTTTTCTCCTCTAATTATTACTTTTCTTGTCAATATCTGAGGAAGAAATTCTGCTTTTACTAGAAAACTGGCTGTTCTAAACTTATGATCAATATATAAATAAAGTTCACTATGATCCAGAGAACCTTTTACGCTCAATCATTTTTTTTATTCTGTTGTTTGTTTGTATGGTAAGACATATTTTATTTCTCAAATGACTTGACAACCACTATATCACTTTATTAACTTTACAACTTCTAATAAAAGCCATATTTTTTACTGGCTGGTTATGCTTTCCTTTTTTGTTTTTGACCAAAACATGGCCACCTTAATTAGATGCCTGGTCTGGGAGTCTTGGATGTACAAAACCTATTATAATCCACTGGATCATCAGTTTGAGCTATGGTGGGAGGAAGTCATAATACACAAAGGGAACCTATGCAAATTGTGATGGTGAACTTGCAAACTCCGCACATAAAGATGGTGGGATCTCAGGTGGAATTGAGCCCATGATCTTTGCTCTTTGTATTGGAAGAGTTACAAATGACATCCCCTTGTTTGATTAGGTCCTGCAGAATTCAATTGTTCACTTAATTTTATGGAAATCATGAGTACCACAAGAACAATGTATTTCCCTAGATTTGAAGTGGCGATAAAGTTCAAAAGTATTGGGAAAGTATTGGCCCCCCAAAAACTTTTTGACATTTTGCCACATTTCAGACTTCAAACTTAAAGATAACAAACTGAAAATATTTTTCAAGAATCAACAACATGTGAGACACAATCCTGAAATGGAACCACATTTATTCAACATTTTATATTGTGTTTACAAATAAAAAAGTGAAAAGTAGAATGTGCAAATGTGAGACCAAATGACACACGGGTGCACTCTGTTTGTCATTGTTGTCATTTAGGTCAACATTGGATCATTCAGAAGTCATCAGAGAACTTCTGGAGTCAGTTAGCTGAGCTGAGTGAACAGGGGGCTAATACTTCTGTACATCCTACTTTTCAGTAGGATAGAGAGATTTTGATTTTTGATTTGTAAAATCACGTTTATTCATAAAAGCCACATTACAAGGTAATCACGTTGACACGAAATTGAAAAGAGATTCACATAGATAGGGTTTTCAATAGTATTCTGCGTTTCCTGAACAAAGAAACCCATCTAACATTTTAACATTTATCAAACTAAAAAAAATACAGGTTTTTTTTTTAAAAAGCAGACAAAATCGAGAGAGAGAGAGAGAGAGAGAGAGAGAGAGAGAGAGAGAGAGAGAGAGAGAGAGAGAGAGAGAGAGAGAGAGAGAGAGAGAGAGAGAGTGTGAGAGGGAAAGAGAGTGCACAGTAACCCTACAATAGAGGTGCTTGCTGTGCTGTGTTGCTTCTGGAAAGATAAATGTGTCCTTCTGAGCGATGAAACTTTTTTAAAAATCTGTCTCTTATAAATCAATAAAAATGTCCTCTCTCTTTTCTTTGAGGCGTAAATACGTGGAAAAAGATATTTTGTATGGCAAAGGTTTCCATTTAGACACAGCTCATAATGTTCAGCTGCTTGGCAGCAACGAAATTGAAAGGGAGCTGCCTTAATGTTTCTATTAACATACAGTGCATCAAATAACATTTTATTACTATGGTGATGATGATTCAGACCATTTGTGGGGAGAATTCACACTTTGCAAACAACACCAAATGTTCATCAGCATTTCTTTGTCACATACATAATGGTCTCATGTCGTTATATTTCCTCTGTTAAAAAAAGAAAGGGTCTGAACATTTAATCCATCTGAAATGCATCTCTGGCTTCTGTTCTTGGATTTGTGTTCACTTTATGGTTTGCATTTCAAACGATGAACAAGTAATAAATTCAGTGTGCAGACCTGTAGACCTTGGAGATGTCTTTGTGGCCCCTAATTAGTTTGATATGCCCTGACATTATGTATTATTGCTGAGTTTTTCCAACCCCCTCCTCCATCACCACCCAAGGACATCTTCCAGATTCCTGTTCTGACCTGTATCTGGGTGGAGTCGAGTCCCACCTAACATATCTAGCATTGAATACATGCTGGTATTCCAGCTCAAAAACTGTCCTTACAGGCATGCTGGCCACAGGTCTGAAGTAAGAATTCTTCCCAAGATGTAATCAAGGAGACCATAGAAAAGAGACTTTTCAAAAGAAGTGGTTTGAGTTCGTCATTATACATTCTATATGCCCGTTGGGTATAGAAAACATCTAAAACCACTCTTTGAGCTAAACTGAACTAAACATATCCCGGATTTAAATTAAGACAGTACTCCATTGATCCCTGTAGAGAAAATTACATTCACTCTCTCTACCAGTGAGGTGTACTGGGCCACTTCACCTCTAGGAGGCGCTGCCACTGAAGAGGGGGAGAGAAGAGAGAAGGGAAGGAAGGACGGATTAATGTGGGAGGGTGGGGTTGAGGAAAAAATTATTCAACACCCTTCCAACAGGAAGCATAATGAAGACTGGCAAAAAAAAAGCAGCTTATTGTGACCAATGTTTGCACAGATATAACACCAGTAACATAATAGGTAAAGCAGAGACCAGATGTATGTAAAGTTACATCTAAAGTCCAGTGTTTGTGTATGTGTGTTTTGTTAGAAGTTTTGGTCCAGATGACGCTGCAAAAGAGTCAACAGGTATCAGGGAATGGAGAGAACTCCAGTTCAGCCTTGTATCATCAGGAGAAATTTCTTGTTGTCAGCTGCCAGCTGATAACACGGGGGCTGCCAGAATAAGAGAAAAAGATGGTTTTGGATTCGGGGGATATACTCCAATTCAGTCCTCTCTATAGTCCTGCCGGTCTCCCCACTTTGCCACTACTCTGCACAAAGCAGTGAGCTCAATATTGAACAGACAGACATGAGAGGGACATTGATGTTCTCATCTCGACGTTATTGATGAGGCTGGTATTTCTGAGTTTCTGGTAGAAACATTTAAATTAGCAAAAACATTTTCTCACATCAGCAACTGCAACAACACATTAAGCATAAATAACACAAAAATAGTATTTAATTTGTTGTTGTGCACTCTCAGTAACATTAGAATTAGCAATTCTGTGACAAACAAATTAATTAATGAATTATTACTGATACTCCACAACCACCGTCACCAACCCATCACTGCTTAAAGGGATTTGTGAGACTTATGTATACAGTGCACCCTCGCGCATTCGCGTATTAACGCTCGTGACTCATCTCGGATTTTTGGTAGGCGATCACGTGATACCGTCCGCGCATTCTATTGGCTGATGGCGTCCGGAAGTGCGCTTCTTTCCGTGAGTCTCGGACTTCCGTGAGACAGAGAAGTGCTTTCAACAGTCGATAAGAATGTGGAAAAAGGTAATACAGATAGAAGGTAGTTTAAGGAGGGTTCAAAAACGTTAAAATTACCGTAAATAATAAGTTAAATAGTTTGTCACTCGATCGCGGAATTCGTTTATCACATGTGGTTCCTGGAACGCATTGACCACAAAGAACGAGGGCGCACTGTATATGTAATATATATATATATATATATATATATATATATATATATATATATATATATATATATATATATATATATATATATATATATATATACACACACACATACATACATACATTTTTTTTTACTGTGTGTGTGTGTGAAGAGAATTATTTACACATATAAACTAACACACAATTAGCACGTTTGATTAAAAAAATCTTGTATTGTTTTCTACATGTTTGCTTATATGTTACATTTACTTAAAAATGAAGTCCATGCGCAGCTCCTTCTGAACAAAAGCATCGAAAAAATTTTGAGTTGAGATATGTAATCTTCCATTTTTATAGTAAGGCAAGACGAGCACAAAACAAATGAATGGCTGCACTTGACTCGCGGATAGATTGTAGATTCTACGGCCGAGGAAGAAGACTCCTCGGCCGAATCCCTGGGATCACCAGCACCCTCTACCATGAGGCTGGGGAACTTTGAGGCTTTGCCTCACTTCATGCCTTTTCTAAGTGGTTTCAGGACCGCTCAACTCGTGAAAGATGTTACACACATTGTTGACAAAAAAACACTGTACATTATATACATAAGCTAAATTATGGGAATTTAGTTCATAGAGCAAACGTGTTTAAATATTTTGATAGCGACATATAGAAAGATAGCATTACAGTCTCACTGTATAGCGTGCCAGCAAAGCTAGTCATGCCATTGCGCAATCCATGGTGAGGTTCGGCTGGCTGGTGCCTCACCGCAGGTCTCTTCTCCATATTTCAGCGGTACATGTGAAAATTCAGTGATTTTCAGTAAAAATAACCTAAAATTGGTTACGTTAAATGTAAATAACTTTATAATACACATCACTGGATAAATATAACCATTTAATTTATAGTATTTCTTCCATTTTCCATTTTTGCCATCACACATCACTGCCCTTATTGACTGCTTTAGAATACTAAATCTACTGTTAAATGTGCACACACACACATATATATGCACACATGCACACCCAAATGCACACAAAGTGAAACCTCAGTGGCTCTCCTGTCCTTCTCAGTGACACTCCATTTAACAGTTCAATTTAATATCCGTGATGCTACAAACTGTAGGGCTTTATTTATAGCCAAGCATCACTGAAGGACACCCTTCTATGTACATATGGGACTTTTTGTTGATTATTGCTTGCGGTAGATGTTCATTTGTACATCACAGGGCTGCGGGAAATATTTCAGTAGAGCAGTACTGATGGCATTATCATCCTCAGTCAATCCTAATCACATAAACTATCTGACTCTAAGAATGTAAGTAAGGATTAATTACAAAATGAACGTGGATCCATAGACACTCCCATTTTTCAATTTAACTGGATTATCATCATCTTTTTTAGCTCCATGAAATTGCTTCAGCTGCCCAAGTTCTCATACATATTTGCTCCCAGACACTTATTTGCCCTTCAGTGAGCAATAGAGGAGAGCGGAGAGGGAAACTATTATCCACCACAAGAATATTACACATCTATATACCCATCCCTCCTTTGTTGTATCTCTTTAATCTTTCTCTACCTCCTACCTGTTTTCAGTCTTGTCTATATGTCCCGCAAGCTTGTCCTTCCCTCTTCCCGTTTCTCCTCACTTCTATTTATTTTCCTGTTCCTGTGTCTCCATTGTGCTCTGAGCTCTTCGCTGTCTCATCCAAGCTGTCTATTATTCTCCTTGCCCATATTATCCCACTTCTCGCTGTTTTCCATCCTAGCATCTGTTCCCTTTCCCTTCATCCGTTCTTCCATTCATACAATCTCTGAAATTAATCTGATTAATGGGCCTAGCTTTTAGCAGCTAAGAGAAGTGAGTTTTGAAAATATATATTTATACTGACCTGCAACAAAAATATCCAGAAATGTATGCCTGTACACAGTGATCAGTTGTAGAAACTAGAACTATCTACGAACTAAAATTGAGGGAAGGGAAGAGAAGGGAAATAATTTCATAAACACATCTGAAGAAATATTAGAGGTTTCCTAGCAGTAGAATAGCATAGAAAAGAACAGCATGACTCACAACCCCCACACAACTCCCTTCAGCTGGTAGAGTGGAAGACTGTAGAGGCAAGTGGTCGAGACCCTTAGGCCGCTGGTTAAAATCCGTCTCGGAGGAGAGTGCCTTTTGTGGCTTATGTGATGAGAGTTTCACCCACTTATCACAAAGATGGTGATGCTAGTCTACAGCTGCCTACTTAAGCAAGATACTTAACCCCAAATTGTTCACCAGTCTCTGTAAGGGCCTCAGAAATGGATTAAATGCAAAACACGAATTTCCCTATTTTGTACTATTTAAATTTGTATGTTATAATAAAGCTTCTTCTTCTCCACAAAACACAGAAAAAGCACACAGAAAGCACCAGAATAGAAAGTAGTACAACACCAAATAGAAATAATTTATTTTAATTAAATAAGGAGTGGCCATCAAAGAGTATGTTTTATAAAGTCCACAGACCCCATGACCCAAGTTCTAGCAGAGAAATTCTCTATTCTATCTTTCAGTCATTCAGTCAATCGACATCAAGTGGAATAATGATAAGCTGTCAACCCCGGTTGCAACAACCATTATGATTACGTAGTCCAGGTCAACATGGTAATAGGTCTTTTGGATTGGGTTTGCTGAGGGCACTTGGAGCACTTTGTCTTCCTCCTGGACCAAAATCCCTCAAAAATGATATAAATGTAAATTATCAGGATGTTTTGTTAGCAAATATGTGACTGATGATTTTTGTTGCTCTGTTCTGTTGACATGATTTGTATGACATGTCTGTCTGTCCTGGGAGAAAGGTTCGGCCTTTGTGGTTCTCCCTGAGGTCTCTACCACTTTTTTTACGAATTCAGACATTTTTCTATATAGAATAAAATTTGATTTGATTTTGATTAAAATCTTATATATATTTACAAAACCTTGTTGCAAAGAGCTCCACAAGGGCAGCAGAATAGTACAAGCAATACAGCGTCCAGGCGGGTTGAAATAATATTTATAAAAATTGAAAGGACAATGAGAGCTAAGGTAAAATCAGGGACGGCTCTCAGATGAAAGTATGGGATTTGAAAGAAATCCCTGACTCAGCCAACTGATTTCCTCAGGCAGATTGTTCCAGAACCTTGGAGCCCCAATACCAAATGTTCTGGCCCCTTTAGTCTGCAGGAAAACACAAAAGATGTCTGCCTGAGGACTTAAAGGCATGTGCCAGAACGTGAGGGGCTGAATTAATTGAACTTTATGTCCATCTTGTATTTCTATATGTCACATACCCGATATCAACATCACACAGTTGATAATTTAGCAATTTGAGGTGAAAAGGAAAGCTTCGAGTGAAAGTAGAGAGCTTGAATGGATAAGAAAAAAGGTCAAGAAGAGAATTCTCATTCATCTATTCATTATCCAGGGCCAGGTTGCCGTAGCAGCAGGACATAAGTAGCCCTGCAGTGTCATCCTGCTCCTCCTGGGGAATCTCAAAATGTTCTCAAGCAAGATGTCATTTTAACATGCCAAGAAAATCAGAAAAAATTCTTTTCAAATGCTCATCTGCCTTTTTTTCCTATTATTCATGTGAAGGGGTAATATTTCTTCTTTGTGGTTTCTAGTTACTGTATGAAGAAACTAATTTTGGTCATTTACACAGTGCACCCTCACGCATCAACGCTCACAACTTCGCCTTATTGTGGACTTTTGGTCGGAAGTCACGTAATACCGTACGCACATTCTATTGGCCGACGGCATCCAGAAGTGAGTCTCGGACTTACGTGAGACACAAATGTGCTTTAAACAGTTGATAAGAGAGTGGGAAAAGGTAATACAGATAGAAGGTGGTTTAATATCAGTATGGGGAGGGTTCATAAACATTTAAATTACTGTAAATAATAAGATAAATAGTTCTATCGCAGAATTCGTGATTCACGTGTGGCTCCTTGAACGCACTGTATGTAATTTCATTCACCAGTCGCCACCCATAGCTCATCAGCATTGACAAGGTTTTGGAAGAATTGAATACTTTATGCGATGAATTGAAAAATTGAAAAATTCCAACAGTGCTGTTGATTCCAGTCACCCTTCAACCCCAAGATACATAGACTAATTTAGAGTATAGCTTTATTTATCCCTTAAGGAGGTTCCGTCAGGGAAATTAATTTCTCCTTCGCACACTGCACAGTAAGTACACAAAACACAGAAAAAGCACACAGAAAGCACCAGAATAGAAAGTAGTACAACACCAAATAGAAATAATTTATTTTAATTAAAGCAGTGAAAACTTCCAGCCTGAAGGTAGCCAGCTGCAGTTATACCTCTGAAAACAATAGTCTTGACAGAAGAGAGGTCCTGGCTCTGATTCCAAATGCTTATGATTTAGCAGTTTTGGAGGTTTGGATAGTTTAATGAACCACAGCATCTGTTAAGAAAAAAGTTCCAAATTGGTCACTGCCCTCAGTCCTGCAGCATATTGGCATAATTTTCATGAACATTGTGGAGTTAGTGGCTGAGTCAAACACACCCTGAAAATATCTCCGTAGTGTATTGACAAAGCTGTCACTTCACTTACATAACAATTACTTCCCTGGAAATGTTGCAAGGCTGGTTTTCTGGTATGAGTTTTACCAAAGAGGGACCAGGAGGCCTAATCCCACCATAGGTGAAGCAAGGCCTCCAGTCAACCAGACCCACTGTCATAAAATAATGTCACCATCATATAGTTCTGTTGCTCTGTTGGCTACTCCAGAATCAGACTTTACATTGTTCTCAGCCCCTAATGAGAACAATTTTCGGCAATGCTTTTCATCATATCGTCTTTTGATTCACCACAGTAATAGCCTTGATGAAATATTTTGAAACAACGGACCTGTTTTAAGGAAATTAAAATTAGAGCATGCTTTTTAATGGAATATTCAAAGCCTTTCGATCAAGTGAGCCTCACTTTAATCCCTTATGGGGTGTTACCTCCAGATGCAAAGTAATTAGTGGTCTATTGTTGGTTAAGATAATAATGGATCAGTAAGAAAAATCAATGACAGCAACAAGTCATCATATCTTCAAACAATGAAAGATGCATCAAATTATTCAGACAAATTAATTAAACTATCCTTCCTATCTGCATTCCTGGACAACAGGCAAACTGATGTGAGAAAACAAACTGCCATGATAATGAAGTAATAAAAAACATGCATGAGTCACCTTTTGCAAATGCTGTAGGACGGTAGCCAGTACGTTATGTTGACAAGAAAGAAACCTTTAATTTTTCTGACATTAAGTGTGAAGAAAATTCATAAATAACTCGGGTACGTGCCACATGCAGAAGTTCTCTGATGACACTGCAATTGTGGCATGTATCAGGGAGGGTGATGAGAGGGAGTACAGGAGAGTGGTGACGGACTTTGTGGGGTGGTGTCAGTGGAACGAGCTTCAGCTAAACATCTCCAAACCAAGGAGATAGTGCTGGATTTCCGGCGGGCACCACCCTCCCCACAGCCAGTAGTCATCGGGGGTAAGGAGGTGGAGGTAGTGGGGACTTATAAGTGCCTGGGGCTGCAGCTGGACAGTAGACTGGACTGGTCGCACAACCTGGACTGTGTATACAAGAAGGGTCAGAGTAGGTTGTACTTCTTGAGGAGGCTGGCCTCCTTCAACATCAGCTATAATCTGCTCAGAATGTTCTACCAATGCATTGTGTCCAGTGTGCTGTCCTACGCCATTGTGTGTTGGGGTGGTGGTGCCAGGAAACGGGACACAGAGAGACTCGACAGGCTCATCTGGAGGGCTAGTTCTGTGATCTGTCAGGATCTGGACTCAATACAGACTGTTCTAGAGAGGAGGACTATGTCCAGGTTTAGATCGATCCTGGGTAACACCACCCACCCCCTGCACACCACCTTCACCCAGCAGAGGAGCTCCTTCAGTGGCAGACTGCTGTCACCAAGCTCCTCCACTGAGAGACTCAGGACCTCCTTTGTGCCTTGTGCCATCAGAGGGCACAACCACTCTGTCAGAAGGAGGGGGTCTGAAGCCGCAGGGTCATCAAGGTCGGGTGAGAAGGGATCTATCTATCTATCTATCTATCTATCTATCTATCTATCTATCTATCTATCTATCTATCTATCTATCTATCTATCTATCTATCTATCTATCTATCTATCTATCTATCTATCTATCTATCTATCTATCTATCTATCTATCTATCTATCTATCTATCTATCTATCTATCTATCTAAATGACTACAATTGCATTTTCTAAAACAATGGGGCTATTTGTAAATTGTTTAAAGTGAGATAATTTGTAAAATTTCATTTAAAAAAGTACAAAAGCATTGTGACAATGACAGATTAATTGATGTAATTCATTCATTTTCTGTAACACTCAGAAGCCTAACCCAGCTGACATTGGGTCGGTGACAGGGTTCACCCTGGACAAGTTGGTGATTCATCATATGGAAAATTAGGTGTCCATTTTGAATTTGATGCAAAACAGTTGGAGGGATATCTGAAGATTAATGAGATCAACTGTCATCAGGTTGGTTACATTACTGGGTACAAAAAGAGCATCCTAGATGGCTGAGGGTCTCTGAAGTAAAATGGGGAAGGGGTTCCTCACTCTGTAAAAAACTGTCTTGGATTATAGTGCAACAATTTATGAATAACGTTTCTTCATGTAAAATTGCAAAGATTAATGTCTTTGGTGTAAATATCCCTAAAAGATTAAAAGAACCTGAGTAAACCTCTGTAAAGAAGGCACAAAGAAGACAATTATTAGGGCAGCTGTGACCAGCTGTGATTTATCACTATACTGACATCAGACAGTATTCTATAGTGGACATCACTGCATGGAACGCTTCCAAAAGCTGTAAGAATTTGTTCTTGTATCATACATGAAAGTTGAAATTCCATCATGCAAAGAGAAAATTGTATGTAAACCTGATCCAGAAACACCTTCTCTAGGCTCAGCTCAATTAAGAGGGATGAGGCGAAGTGGCAAGGCGTCAAAAACTGAAATTATTTCTGGAAATCATGAATACTATTGTCCTCTTGGCATAAGAAGAGAGGGACCGTCCAGCTTGTTAAAAATAGACAATTAAAACTCTGAAGAAGTTGCCCACTTTGACAACTTATTTATTTATTTATTGATGGCCCCATGAAAAAATGGGTGGGCTTTATCCTCTTTAAATGGGTATAAAATCACCTGTGTTTGTCAGTAAAGGTTCTATTATTTAAGATCCGTAGTATTTTCATGCTACTTCTCCTAATTTATCAATCAGCATGGATTTCCTTACGTCTCTCCTCCTCCGGTTTCATTTAACAGATACGCTAATTTGTAAGTCAATAGGGCATACAATAGATCAAGCTGTTTTCACCATTTCTGCTTCGCCATGAGGCAATTTACTTCAATCTAACAGTGTTCTATTTAAAACTAATCATGAACTCATTAAATCAGTCATTACAGTTGTTTTAATATTATTCCTTAGTTTTGAATTTCAAATACTTTCATCAGAGCACTTATGGCTCAAGTAAGGCAGAGATGCCTCCTTCTTCAGCTGGACAGGAAGCTTCACCGCTGACATCCACTAGTGACAAGCACCAACAACCTTTTATACATCCTCTGTGGAATAAAAGATATGAAAGGTTCAGTCTGAGGCTCTACTGCTCAATTGTTTTCACACCATAGCAGAGGAGCTAATACTCCCTGAGCACGCTCTAATAATTAGAGTTAATGGCATACTACATGTAGACGTGAAAGTGCCACTGTCACCTTCTGTAGTGGATGTTATATTGCATTTATTCTAGTACGGAGATGGAAAAGATAAACAGTAACTTTGCTGTGGTTGCAAATTTCTTCATGTCAGCTGAATGTCCCTTATTGAGAATATTATAAAGAAGATTCTAATTATAGCAGTATTTTAAAAAATAGAATTTGAACATCTAAATAATCATATATCCCATATAATGCAATAAACGTTAGCACATTCACGTTCACAGCTCATTATGAAAATAAATAATAAAAGGTAAATAAAAGGTCATAATAAAAATTCACAAGGCAAGTGCAATTCTTGTGCTAAATCAATTGCTTGACATGCAGTTTATAAGACACTTTAATATATACTGGAACCTTGCGGATGCTTGTTGTACTTATGTATAAAACACTCCTATTTCCATCATTCCATTTACTGGGACACACCGAAAGTCCTGCACAAAACCCAAAGCACCATACCTGTTACTTTTAACAGGTATTGTAAACATAACTGCACATCTGACCTGGTAGCAGAAATCCATTCAAACTCAAATCTGCACAAATTTTGAGACTAAGGTTCCAATGACTGGACAATTTTTTAATATTTTTACTTCACGTAGGAGAGACAAGAGAAGGCAGTAAAGATAATTGTTTATCCAAGCAGACGATATGTGATAATTAGTCTGTCAGATAGCCTTGGTGTTCAGGCTCTTCAGAGAGATTGAGCTCGAAGAGCACCAGCCCTGAGCCGTCGCAAGATAAATCCCCCCATGGAGTCCAGATGATGAGCCCACTTATTTTTGAAAACCCTTTTTGGTGAAATAGAGTAAGGACTTAACTCGCATAGAGTTGCTTTGCCCTTTTCATGTGGTGAAGATTTATTCTTGAAGTCATTTTAAAACAGTTCTTCTTCACATAACACATCACACCATTGATACACATCTCACAGTTTAAATAACAACATTTATTTTCTGAGTTTGTCAGTGATATTTTTATTAAGACCGCAGGAAAAAAAACTACTGCCTTCTGCTGCAGAAGCCTGCATAGCTTTCACAACAGACACAATCATATAGGTGGAAACATAGCTTGGGAATGCTGACGCTGTAAATCAAGTAGTGTATAGATTTTACATCTTAACATACAACCTACTCATTACAGCTGCAGCTCTTTCAGGAGGAACATTTAGTCCATTTTCTGTGACCCCGCTTGAGATATATAACCGAGGCGAGTGGTTGAAATTGATTTTGTTGTGCAATCTTGGTGTTGTGTTTGTCAGGGTTAAGTCCATAAAATGTTTGGGTTTGTTTTTATCCAAATATTATAGACTCATTATGTTTGAACTTTGTTTGTCTCATCAAAAGATAACCATCATCCTGCAGGAAATACCAATATTCTTGAAGTGGAAAGTACTTTATGTTTACATAGAATTTCTAAATTGTGTTTGGGTGAATTTAATATAAATATTTCTCTCACACCATCTTGCATGCATACTTATCTTTGTCATTCACTTCACGCAACACACACCTCTCCAGATGTAATAAAATGACTTGCATTCCGGTAACAAACAGTCGTACTTCAATTTCTGTGTTTACATCCTCTGTGAAGAGGCAGCAAATTAAAATCCCAATTTACAATGGTACATGTTGATCAGTTGTCATTTAGCGGATCTCTTCAAATTAAAATGACTTTGCTGAAAAAAACAACAAAGGATCTTTGCAAACAACTCTTCTCTTGTACAACCATTACACACCAGAGCATTTTCGTGGCAGACAGCAAAACAACACAGTCAGTCTGCATCTGTTTACAGTCTTCCTTCTTGTGTTATATTGAAGCGTTGATGAGCTCTGTGGCATCCGTACAATCTGTCAGATCTCAATGAACATGGTATCTATCTTGATATATATTAATATTTGGGATGATCTCTCACTAATGAGTCTGGAAACAGCTGCCAAAAGTCGTCTTTGAATTACAAATTTGATGGGCCAGCGACTCCAGCAGCAGTCTAACATCTCTGACCACAAGTAGAACATTACAGATGTCAAAATATGACTTGATGATGAGGATGTTTTCACATACACAAGGGTAAGGGTACATACAGAGAATGAGATATCTTGCATGACCTCATGACCTTTGATCATCCTGAGATGAGTTGGAGTCCTATTCACTGGTCAACCACCTGGATTCGTCAGTTCTAGTTTGAGAGCGCATTGCCGAACACTGGAGGAGTATCTGAAAAGAAGCCGGTTCATTATTGTATCTGTGCTTTCTTCTTGAAGGGATCATTTGCCTCCAAGCAGTGGAAGGATTCCACTAGTCCTTATTGCATCTCTTTTGTGTTGGTGCTGCTGATAGAACTACTCCATATTTCACTGATGTAGTGTGATTAAGAGCCGTTTCAACATTATGTACAGGGGCTCTATTTTCCAGTTGAGAGCAGCAGTGAGGAGTTCTGTCATTCAGCTCTGTCTAAAAATGTACTTGCGGAACAAAAAGCACAGCTTTGTAATAACGGCTTCATATTCATGTTAAGTTGGCAAAACAGAGAAATGCCCGAACATGAGGTTGAGGTGTGAAACAAGGATTCTTCAATACATACTGAATGTTAATGGCTATATAATATATTGATTTTGCTTTTCAAATGTTGACATTTTTGTCTTTTTTTTCTCCAGGCACTTTGTGAGCAGCATACTGGTATGTTCAGTAAGAAAACAGAAAATAATGACAACTCAAAATGTTTATGATTCATCTTTGAACAGCAGGTGAAAGTTTGAAAAACTTCCAGCATGATTACCTGTACATTTTATTAAACCTAAGTTTTCCTTTTTTATTGTCCTGTTTTTACCCACAACTTATGCATCAATGATGTTGCTGTGCAGCGAGTGAGCAGCGCCAGATTTCTGAGTGGACACATCACAAGGGACAAATAAACACATCCACCACAGCATCTTCACTTTCTCCACAGAGCAAAGAAAGCTAGAGCCCCGGCACGCATCATGCAGTCATTTTAGCACATATTGTGACCAGCTGCATCATGGTGTGGTTTGAGAGTTGTTATTGTGACCCTGCAACGTACAAAGACAGCAGGGAAAACCAGTGGTGTCCACTCCCCTCCCCTGGAGCCTTACCACACCATCCTCAATCACAAACTGCTAGAGAGTCTATCCAGCACTTCCATGACCTCTGCAGCTTCTGGACATCTTGAAAAAGATGCCAAAAATTCCAAAGTCACTCTAACAGACTACAAAACAGTTTAGTATCATAATCCCTCCTGTTTTAGAAAAACTGTATTTTGAAACGGCACTAGAACCTGTACCAAAATTATTATTAACACTATTTTAAAAAGCTTTAATTGCACCCCAACACATTCCCGTTTTACCACTAATCGTGGATTTTATTCCCTGTTTATATGTTTTTTGTGGTCTAAGAGACAATTATTGCAGGAATAGGAAGTGAATTTGGTGCTGACGACTCAATTATAACTTCAGATATACTGTAATGCCCGCACTATTTTGCTAAAGCCACTCCACCTGTTTACTTTATCTGGAGTTATTACTATTTCTACTGTCATCTCTCACAAGCGATTAATACAAAAAAAACTTTCTTGGTCTGTCTCAGCTGGGCATCAGTTATTATAAACTAAACTCAACCAGGAGAGCAGACCCCAAACAGCAACAAAATTAAATCACAACTTCAAGAAGCAGAACCTTAAATTCAAAAAAAGGCAACACAATGTACCCACAATACCTTTACACCACAAGCTCTCAGTGAACTCACCCACCTGTTCCCACCTGAATCATTGGGAATCGAGTTGAAGACAGATTGTGTGTCACATCAATTGCAACAGATTTCAAACACTAATTCACCTATTTCATTTCTAAAATGTAGTGATCTTTCGACTCCCATGAGGCCAAGCTGGCGATCAATCAAAAGTTGCTGAGGTTATTCAGTCCAAATTATAATTGATTTTTTTTTTTTTAAGTTGACTGTGGGACATGGAGAAGCAAAGGGCATCTTTTTCAGCTCAAGGAGAGCTGCTTCAGTGGCTAATACGGGAAGGACTTGCTCTGTCAAGTGAGCACCTCCTCAATTAAAGTTAAGCTAAAACATCAATAGGATCAGAGGGGAGGATTTGACTGCTCTTCCTTCCCCTCTGCTTGTTTGGAACGATCCTGTGGCCGCCAACTTCTGCATGAAGCCCCGTTTCCCAGAGCAGATAAGTGCTATTGTAGTCGTTTAGTATTGCAGAGGCCGTTGACTGGTCTCAGGCATCTGCAAGGACACTCCAAGGACTGATGCATGGATGCAGTTATCTGCAAGGATTAAAACTGAAGTATTCATGTCCACCCTAAGCTATGCATATTCACCAAAGACTATGATTAAGGCACATTTCTTGGACTAAACTGACTCCTCTTTAAATGCAATGAGTGTGAAAGTCAAACTTTATTATGAAAATAACGTGTTTGTTCTTAGTGTAACATCACACCATTGCACCATGAACACAGAATTTAAATGCAGACTCATTCACACACACTTGTGATACTTAAAGGATTAAATTATGCCTTTTGATTGCATTTCCATTCGGAATTGAAAATGATTATACAATCTTTTTGTGCCAGGAACCTTGACATAACTGGAAGAGTTCCATGCAGTCTGTTCTGTGGATACAGATCTATGTTTAAAACACACATACACACACACGCACGCATGCACGCACGCACGCACACACACACACACACACACACACACACACACACACACACACACACACAAACACACACACACACACACACACACACACACACACACAATTTTTTTAATTTTTGGCTTAGACATTTTGTTTGTATCTTAGGCTTAGGATATCAAGGGAGATAGTTAATTACAATTTTGCAGCCTCTTGTTTCTAGACTGAATCATCTCACTGACTGTTGGAGGGATGGTCATGAAAAGTGGTTCTGACATCTTCTGGTACCCACAGAATGAATCCTTGTGACTTATTATCATATTTGTGCTTTTCAGTGAAACATTGCAACAGCTATAAGATGGATCGCCATGAAATGTGGTGCACACATTCATGAAAGCCGCAGGATGAATTGCAATTACGTTGCTGATGCTTTAATTTTTCCTCCACAGCTGACTCGTATTCTTCTTAACAAAGACCACTCCTCTGACAAAATACATGCTCCATCATGTTCTAAAAGGACTAGAGAGTAAACCATCAGTTGTAAAATAATAATATCCTTCATCCTGTTGTCTTGAATGCATTATGTATCAATTTATGTCTTCCTAATCCATCAATATCCCATCCAATTTCATTGTTAAAAACACACCATATTTAGGAGGTGGGTCATGAATCTCTGGAGATGATCATTTTTCACAAGTTCAGTCAGACAAAGGGAGAAAAAGTTCAGCATTATGTTTATAAAGTTTAAAATCCAGCACCTCACAATGCTCTATGAATATGAGTTTTAAACAGTGGATTTTAAAAGGCCAATATAATAAATGTTGATATTGACCTACTAAAATAAATGAGTGAAGAATATTATACTATATTATAAAGCAGACGAATGACCATCTGCTCATAACAAATACACAAAACAAATAAACACAAACATTAAACTTAGAGTAATAAATGTATGATATAAATTCTGGAACTGAACATTCAGTACATAGACACTACAAAAAATAAATAAGGTACAGATGAAAATAACAGCAAATGACCTTTTATTCCAATAACAACTCTAAAGAACATAATGATGCCTTCTCCCAACTTCACTTCACAACTTCTGAACATGAACTTTAGAGTTAAATAAAGATCAGTCGTTCGACTTCGTTCTGATTCAAATTCCAACTAAAATTATGTGTCTGCTCTCTTACAAGGTTGTCAGACTTTGCCTCCCTGTCAGCGCTCCATCGTCTCTCATACAGACACACAAGATATGCTTTAGCGCATTGTTAACAGGAAACAGCACTTAGCTCAAGGTATTCATAAGATACTCAGTTTTGGAGACAATCTGGAAATTTAGGGTGCACGTAGTACTGATGTGGATTTGTTTGCACTGAAGGAACGTTAAATCCTGGTGCGTCTCATCCAGATGGTGTGTGTGTCTCCTGCATCTGGATGCAGCAAAACAACAACACCCTGGGAATGAGACCAGCTTCATTTGCACTCTTTGCCACACATTAAATGTGATCCTGACTCATTCGAGACCCTGTCCAGTTCTTTTGCCCCCATTTGTATTGGAAGTCTACAAGAACTCTGCTACATGTCAGCCTCTTATACCCTCCAAAGTTACTGGCATCGACCCTCCACTAGCTTCTAATGTCAAGTTTACACGTCTAGTGCTGGCATGCATTCCAAAAACTCCTGACTGTGGTGCACTCTTAAACTCTATTCTCTCTGTGATGAATTGATTAGTCGGCCCTGGCTGTTCTCCCTTCTGTCTCGCTAATAGAGAAGTGACCTTTTCACTTTGTTCACTGCAGCACTGTCACTCCTCATCTTCCCTTGCAAGCTGAACAAAGGCATTCTTCACTTTCTGCTGAACCAAATAAAATTTCCTCCAAATCAAATTGCTGTACAAATCTCCTCTCCATCTAACTGCGCCTTAATTGAATTTACCCCATGCTGTAGGTTTTACGTCA